>NC_065556.1:10617148-10925722 GCF_022605725.1 Anthonomus grandis grandis
CTCTATATATCGACAAATGATTGTTAGAGTTATTGCAGTCTAAAAAATTTACATTAATGTCACCTGTCAATATTAGAGATGCATATACCGATAATTGGCTTAAAATGTTAAGTTAAATGTTGTTATTCGTTCCTAGTATTTGATTGTATGTGTTCGGATTATGTTAGGACCTACATTTGTAGGTGAATCAATTCAATTCTAAGAATGTTCGGGAAAATTCCCAGACGTCAATTTTCCTGAACACTTTTCTAAATTCCCATTGTCCCGAATGCGTTTCTTTCTAAACTATCGTATTCCTGAACAACATTTTTCTAGAATTAATCCCAAACAGAATTTCTTCTGAAGCCACATTTTCTGAAAATGAATTTCACCCGAACTTTGAAATTATTCGGAGGGTCAATACGATGTTGAATCAAAATTCATAGTAGTACTGAATAACCCAACCTAATCGTGAATCAATTTTAATACTGGATAAAATATTCAAGAAAAATAGTTGTTCAGCAGCAATAATATTCTGTAAAATGATTTCGAGAAAAAAGTATTCAGGGAAATAGTGATTAGAGAAATTGATTAGGGAAAATGGCTGCGGAACAATAGTATTCGGGAAAATGACAGTTCGAGAAAATAGGAGGGAACGATTCAAGCTTGATGACCAAGGTTTTCAAAATTTAATTCCCGATCACTTACTTTGCATACTAAGCTCTTAAAAACCAAATTTTATTTTAGTATTTTACCGGTAAAACACCAAATTAAAGTCATAGCGCGTGGCGCAAATTAATTGGTAAACTGGCTTTGCAAATCGAAATCATGCATCTAATATCGTTTTAGTCTATCTTAGCTGTATATAGACTATAGACTTGTTATGTAACTAAAAAAAAATAAAAATTGATATTAGCACCCAATATGTGAGTTGGCCGGGCAATATAGAAATATACAAGTAAAGCGATCTTGGAAAAAATTTTACCGTTGCACTTTATATTCGTTTTATAAGAATTAAATGATTTAATCGAACTTACTTTTTGCATAAAACCATACTCCGTATCCTCATTATCTGTATCTTTTCAGCACTAGATCAAGTATCTGATAGTTTCATCAAATAGCGGGTCATAAATGTCGCTTTATTACATAAACATGTAATGATCAATTAGACCAATTTACGATATCCGTATATTGGTATTAATAATAAAAAGCTAAAATAAATAATTGGTATCGGTAAAATTGGTATTGGTAAAGCTAAAATAAAAAAGTTTTGTCAAATAATACCCTTTATATTAATTAAAGTATTAACTTTTATCAGTAGACTTTCCTCCTATTCTAATATGACATTTCATTACCAAAAGTGTTACATCAAAATAATTGAATTGAGATTTTCTGTCACTGTTAGGAGGATGCTGTTTCAAAACTACTTTTTTTGACAATAGAATTATTCTATGAATTATTCTTAACTATTCTTTCTAGAATTATTCTTCTAAATGTAAGGAACCTAATACGTTCAGAAATCTTCTTAGTCTCCTGGCAGTCAGAGCTCAAAATCATCAAAAGTGTATCAAGAAGATTGTCTAGACAATTTAGAACTATAAATACTTTATATACTAATAATATCAGTCAACATGCCACTTTTTGTATTTTTTTTCTTAAACAAAACAATTTAAAATAAAATTTTGGTGATAATTTGACGAGTAATGACTATTAAAAAAAAATTAAAGCAAAAATTACGCAATTTTAAACAGTCTTTATTGGCAGTTTTAACACATGGAAAAATCATGAAAATTGATGAATTTCAAAAAGTGATTATTCCAAAAATCAAAATTTCTATATTAATATATTTAAGGTAGATGCGGCTCGAAGGACCACAATGCGTTAGATAGTTTTGTAATATAAGATATGATCTAAAGTTGAGAAAAAAACAACCTTTAAAGAAGTGATATAAAATATTATACTGATAAGAAATGGAAGCGTATGCAATTATGGCACCTTCAGTTAGCCTATTGACCCTTTCCTGAAATTCTTTCGTACGTATGCCTTGTTAATATGAACAGATCATAGTATCCAGAAGCTACATAATATACACATACACTTATATGTAATTTTCAAACTTTTCCTAACAGGCTATTATGTTACAGACATCCGAAATTCATCTTTTGATCGGGGTAATATATTTAACAACTAATATAATATAACTATAGTTCTTTTTACGCAGTGGAAAAGCGTCACAATTGTAACCATCGTCAAACATGGCAAAAATTAAAAATCTTTTCTCACCTAGTTTCTACCGATCTATCTTAATCCTAAATTCGTATTTAAACTATAAGAGTTCTTGACTTAATGCATTCAGAACAGAAGAACAATGTCTTTTGACCATCACATATAAATCCAAATATCTTTATTAGTTTTGAGCCCTACAAAATAAGTTACATAGTTAAAAAATAATATGTTAGATAACAAAATGAATTAAAAATAATACGTAATTTATATTATTTATAAGTGCCAAATACAAGGGAAATAAAATTACTTATAAGTCATTAATCAAAAAATGTTAAAAATCTTTGTAAAAGGTTGAGAATATTAAAATTTTGAAGTTTGATTTTTTAAGTCTATTCTGAAGGCGAAATTACCAATATCAGAGTCTTCAAATTATGAGGTAGGTAAGCGTAAATCTGGCTGCAGGAATAAATGAGAGTTTAAAAAGAAATTATGTTCGTTGCGAGTATTATATAAATGAAAACTCTGAAAGAAAAAGTATAAATTAGGATAATAAACAAACCATATTTTAACTTATATTTTTTTATTTTATATTTTTTTATATTTTAACTTACTCAAAAAAGTTTATACAAATCTTTAAAAGGACAATCTTAAATTTTAAATAATCTAACCACAAATATCATTCAAATTAATTTATATTCCTTACCTATTGTTTTAGGAGCGCTTTACTCACAAATATAAAAATTTCACAGCTTATGACTTTGGAACAAGTATAGATATATCTTGTTATATCTTTTGGAACAAACTGACTTCTTTATAGGATTGATAACAGGTGTTTATTTTTTTAAGACTTGGAACGCAGATTAACGGTTGCCGATTACTAATTTAAGAAAACGTACATTAAACAAATATTACCATTTCATATTTTGCGTATATTGTGTTAATCGGTACTAAGAATGAAATAACGTATTAATTGATAAACTCTTGAAATTGAAAACATCGGTTTAACAATCACCAATTCACAATATTTATTTTCTATGAACTGATGCTATTTATTGATTTTTCGTAAAAAAAATTCCAGTGTATATCTTTCCTACATCTATTTGTTAAATAAATCTTCCCATTCACTTTCGATTCCTAAAGGGTCATTGCCACAAATGCGTTGTAAGACCTAAGCGTGCTTTGATTATTAATTAATGCATCAAATACAGTATTTGGTAATTTCAATTGTTCAAATTAAATACTACAAAAACAATTTTTCTTTATTTTTAAGATGCAATTTAATGGAAATTAATAGATTAATAATTATTTACTTGTCAAACTTAAATTTTAGCACATAATTTTGCAATTTCCAATATAGAGGAGGTTGTTTAATATAATTTATTCGTTATGAATAATAAACGGTAAAACTGCTAAAATTCTAGGTTTTCTTTTCCCCATTTTTGTCATATTGATTTTAATACTTTGCACGTCGCTATAGGCAAGCTTAACTTGAACTTGTGCCGGGGTCTAATAATTGAAATTTTAAAGATAATATTTTCGTTGCATAAATTAAACCGGATGTAACCAAGAGCTCACCTCTTGAGCCAAATGGGAGATAATTTCAAATAGAATTTAATTTAGCTTAGCCTAACAATATGCCTTATGGTTCATAAATATTATTTTAATTCACGGAAATTATTTATAAACGAAGATTTAAATTACTTATAGGTAATTTATCAATAAATTAAAACAAAAATAATAATGCAAAATGTTTGTGATAAAATAAGTAGGATAGATAGATTTTTTCTTAAAGCCAAATTATCAATCAGAGTGGCTTTAAATTATCAAGTAGGTAGTTGTAAATCTATCTGCCATGCCAGTATGATTGAGAGTTTAAAAAGAAATTATTTTTGTTGCGTGTAACATTATATTAATGTTAAAAATTTTAATTGATTCCTCGCTGTCAAGCTTGTACAAGACCCCTACGAGTCGAATTGTATCAAGAAGATGACTGGACACTTTAGAACCATAATTACGACTAAAATATTGGTGCGTTGTTTAGAAAGACCTTTCTTAAATAAATATAGCAATATATATATTTTTTTAAATAAAAAATAACAATAGCAGTCGAAATGCTACTTTTTATATCTTTTTTTATATAGCAAAGCAATATAAACTACCACTAATGACCACTAATGACTATGTTAAATAAATTAATGCAATAATTACGAAATTTTAAAAAGCCTCCGGTGGCAATGTTAACAAATGGAATATCTATGAAAATTCTTGAATTTCAAAAAGCTATTAATACAAGATTCCAAAGATAAAAATTTCGATATTTAAGATAGATTTGGCTCGAAGGACCACAATGCGTTAGAAAGTTGTATAATATAAGAATGAACTAAAATTGAAATAGAAACGAGCCTTAAAAGAGGTAACATAAAATACTCTACTGATGAGAAATAGAAGCGCAGAGATACTAAGCAGGAATTATTTTTGTTCCGTGTGTTATATAGGTGAAAATTTTAGTTGACCTAGCATTTACATCCTCGCTGCTATACTTGTATAAGACGCCTATGAGGGCCTTAACTTGAAGTTGAACGATGTTGCTTCTAGACATGGAATGTGTATTTGACCTAATATTGCAATAAAGCCTGTTTCCGCGTCCTAAACTTTCACTTAATAAATCTCACCCACTCCTATCTTAATAGTCCTATCTTTCAGATAAAAATTGGCAATAATCTTACTATAATGACTAAAATTAGGGGTTCCTCAAGGTAGTCCTTTGTCTTTTCTTTAGACAGTTCAGTCCTCTAACATGCAGAATTCCTCAAACCAAATTGCTATCTAGGGTCAATCCTTCTATGCAGCCACAGTTTATCTCCTAACATGCTTCCCTTCTCATTCTCTATTACGACTTAATATAAATCCTTAAAAACCAAATTTGTTGTTCTTTACTTTTAATGTACTCCATATACTTCAAGTACCATTAAAAAATATGTGTTTTCTACCATGAAATTAAAGTAAAATAGCCTGGCTAAGCTTTACACATTAAGCTTTAGTCTAAGTCTTTTGCTAAATATATGTATATTTCGTGCATTTTTTACTACACCAGGCAACTTATTAAAAAAGGAAAGTCCCTCATAAAACAAAGTTTCTTGTAATGCTGATGTTCTTACCTGTTTTATTTCCATATAAATATAAGTTTGTTTTAATATAAATATAAGTAAGTATGATTTTGTTTATATCAAATCTTATAATAATGGAACTGCAGTCTTCTTTTTAGATAAGCATTAAGATAATTCGGCATTAAATAATTTTTTAAATTTATATAACATAGAAAGATTTAAAGTTGAAGAATTACTCCATTCTTCCAGTGGAGTCAATAGGTAAATATACTTTTTTTTGTAATCTCACATCTTAATTCGTTTTAACCTTTTAACCTTGTCTGTGGCACTTGATCTATAAGATGTATTGATGGAACCCCTTAATTTGTTATCCCTTATGATGGACTTGTTATAGGTCCGAAATATGTCGGATTAATATTTTTAAAATAAATTTAGTGGAGGATGACCGAAGTATCTTTAGTTACCCATTGATAGAAATATTTGCCTTTTTTTATGTCTTGTTCAACATTTAGCCAATTTAAAGAACTTAACATGTCTTTAATCGGCATATATTTATTACAATTCAATAATACACGCAATATTTTATTATTTATGTAAAGTAAGGCTTATAGTTTTTGACCTACCTCCATACATTTTAGAGAATTATGTTTTAATCTTTTTCAGAGACAGATATGAGGGTATCGTCTATAAATAAGTTTATAAAACAGTTTTTTAATATTCTATTCAGGTCATTTATATAAACAATAAATAATAGGGATCTCAAGACATTTCCTTGGGGTACACCCAGTAAACTTTTTTTAAGATGCTCTAGGTCCTATTTTTGTCTTTTGAAACCTATACGTCAGATAATTATTATCAATCTAACTTAAAGCATAATCGGCAGTCCCATAAACTTCCTTTTTTTTAAGAATTTTATAATCAATAGTTTTGAATGCAGGCTACAGCAATAGTTATTTCACCATTGCTTATTTTCTCTCTTCAATTTGCACAAGCATACTGGGTTGCTGATTCACAAGAATGTTAAGTTTTTAATCCTGATTGTCCCTCAAACAAGACATAATTTTTTTCAATATATTCTATTAACTGATTACAAATATTAGTTTCTAAAATCTTATCTACAGTTAGTAGAAGATTTATAGGCCTAACGCCTGAAGGAACAGTTTGTTTATTCACTTTGAGAATTTGAATTATAACACTAGTTTTTAAGTTATGAGGTACCTTTCCAGTCACTATTTAAGTATCAATTAGATTTAATAGAGGATATACAATTACTCAGAGTAGTTGTTTTACGAGGTTAACATTTAAATAATCATCACTTAAGCTTTTATTTTTTAAACCATGCACATTTTTTTCAACTATGAGATGTTAACTGTTTTAAATAGAGAAAGTCTTACTTGAATGTTTAGTTTTGGCGCTTCCCACTCTCTATATTTTTGTTCTTAGTACTGTGTTTTGTTTCTTCTTATCACAGATACAACTTCATTTCTATATTTTTTATAGTTTTCCTAATCTGCTTCTTGTTTCACTATTGGTAGTTTTGTTTCGATTTTTTCATGGCCACTTATTCTTGCAAATCCCTTTAAACTTCTGCTAGATTAAAATTGTTCAATATCACGTAATCAATAATAATAATAGAAAATGTGTTTGTTATCCTAGTCTACTTGCTTACGACTTGTTTAAATCCTGAACTTTGAATGATGCTTTTTACTTTTCTTGTGTTTTCTTACTAGTATTTTTTAGCCAACATATATTAGTCATTCCACACTAATATACTAAGCACCAATATGGATGAGAGTGTCAGATACACAGAGAAAGGAAAACAAAATTCTTGATGATTAAAAGATATTACACTGCATCCCTTAGAAATTTCAACATTGCAATGTTGCACAACATTATAAAGTCTCACTGAGGTTATTGACAATATTTTCATGAGGAGTTAGTCCTGTAGGGTGCACATCTCTGCTCTGACTAAAAACCCCTGTAGAATCCGACACGATCTCAAAAAACTGCGATGACCATGGCCCCATATATTGTAGATGTTTTTATATATGAAAATATATGAAAATATCTTTTAATTCACTAATTTACTATAAACTACTGTAAACCACTACTTGCCCTGGTAATTCAATGAATATGTCATAGATTTCTCCTAACTTTAACGCTCATGAGTACCGTGGTAGCCATATAAGTTCGTTTTTCGTATAAAGGTACAAATTATAACTATCGATTAATAAATAAATAATTATTTTATTCTATTCTGAAGAAGGCGGCTAAAATGCAGCAATTGCAACTCCAAGTAAGAACCTACATACTGAATAAATCTAGAAGTATTTTATTAAGAAATTTTTACTAAGAATAGTTGTAACAGGTAACTGATCTGAATGTTCAATCAAAAATACATTTATAAATTTCAATTAAAAACAAACTTTTTATAGTAATAGATCTTTAAAGTTTTTAACTATATGATAATTGCATGTTTTTTAAATTTTAGCCGAAAAGTATTAGGAATATCGCAAAGTCTAGAAAATTTAGGAGGCCTACAATGGAACCTTTTCGTTTGTCTAACCATAGGCTGGCTAATGGTTTATTGCATAATAAGAAAAGGATTACATCAAAGCGGAAAGGTACTTTATGAAAAATGTTTGTATTATAAAATAACATTAACCCTGCCTTAGATTATTTGGTTTTCAGCGCTTTTCCCTTACGTCATTTTATTTATCATGTTAGTAAGGGCTGTCACGTTAGATGGTGCAGCAGATGGTTTACTCTACTATGTTACACCTCGGTGGGAGAAGCTGCTTACTTCAGGTCCATGGATGGATGGAGCATCACAGATATTTTTTGCATATAGTATTGGTTGTGGTGCTTTACCAGCTTTAGGATCCTATAATAAATTTCATCACAACTCTTACAAGTACGTAAAATCATACTCCTTTTACAGCGTGTAATATTATATAAATTATAAAATATTCTCCTGTGAAAAGCCCTGCATTTTTTGAAAGTATCGGAAGTAATGCGCACTAGCAGAGTTTTGATTAAACCTTTTATTATATCCATGGGAGCCGGTAAAAGCGATTGCAGTGTGGCGAGAGCTAACCGTAAAGAATATTTCTATTTGTGTTCCGGGATAAATTTTACTTCCCAGGAGAGGATTTTATATGAAATGAATTTTTTATTATTTGGTTGCTTGTTTTATGTTTAGATTTTTGTTGCTTTCTATATACTATTAATATTTATATTTCACTAAAAAAACTGCTTTGAAAATTTAAGATTATTTAGAAAATTAGATTACAACATGATAAAGTTTTAATGTTATAAGTAGTATATGATCAAGGAGTACGATGAAAGTTTTTCATCTAGTATTTACGCTGCAGACTTTTATATGCTTTGAAAATATATAATCTATCTTCGAAGTTTTGTAGTAAAAAAATGACTTTTATTTTGACTTTAATTACTAAAAATGGAATAATATACGAAATGTTCCATTAAAAAAAAAAAGTTGGCATTACTAAGTGACTTGTAGGCTATTTTTTTAAGGAGCCCTTGTTAATTTTTTAGCGAATTTATTCTAGATAAAAACTCATCTTGTATATTCCGGTAATAGCGATTTGCAGAAAAAAAATGGAAAAGATAGTAGCCGGTCAATTATTTTCATATATAATATTTAGTGAACTAGCAATGGAGGCTATACAAAGTGTCTGGAGGATAAGTGGAATCCTTTAAGAGGATGACAACTTAAATTATTTCTAATCTTTTAAGCCAAAGATGTATAGATCAGAATTCGGTTTTAATTTTATTTAACTTTAAATATCTAAATTTTATAGTTAATCGGTAATATAGCGCAAGTTATATCCGTTTCAAAGTTTATTTTGTTTTTTCTAATCTTCATTTAATTATATAATATGAAGTGTCTGTGTTAAATGAGAGAAAAAAAAGGAATATTAAAACGTGAAAAATAATTGTACAGCTTACATAAAATACTTTTGACGCTTAAATAAAATTTTATAAATCTGCATTTATCGTTAAAACCTTTTTAAATATTCGCCTAGTTACTCTCTTTATTTCAAGTGGCCGAGGTCTGTTTATGTGTTGATCTAGTTTAGCTAAAATAAAAGCTACTGGATTTGTCTCTTTTATAAAGTAGCTCATACGAACTAAGTTGGTAGAATTTTGTATCTGCTCTGTGATGTAATTATAGTCAGAAGAGAACACTTAGGAAATAATCGTTGGGAAAACTCGAAAAAGAAAACAACTTGTTGACGCGAAAAAAAAACATTTAATGGACTGCTAAGTAAAAAAAACGTAAGACCGGTAAACTAACAAAGTAGGCAACAAGCAATACCTATAGTTTAGTACAACGCTTACATCATAGAGGTCGCTACATATATCAAAATATTATTAATAAAGGTGGATATTCATTAATACACATGGAAATTCACAACACTCCCACTTAACCAAATGTTCACATGAACCAAACAACTCGCCAAATAGCAAACAAAAAAAAACACTTTAACTTTCACACAAACCTAAATATTTTACAAATTTTTTGTTTTTAACATTTTGTAACGGTTTGGTTAGGATATCGGCTACCATTTCTTTAGTAGAAATATACTCAACATCAATCTGATTTTCTAAAACTGCATCTCTCAAAAAATGGTAACGTATATCCATATGTTTAGAGCGATCATGGAAAACTGGATTGTTGATTAGTTTTTGAGCACTTTGATTGTCATTAAAAATCTCAATGCAATCCAATTTACTAGTGATCTCAAACCACAAATTTCTAAAATATATAGTCTCCTTAGCTGCCTCGCTTAGGGCCATATACTCGGCTTCAGTTGTAGAAAAAGCAACTGTGCGCTGTTTACAACTCTTCCATGATATCGAACCCCCTAAAAATTTGAATACATAGCCTGTAAATGACTTTCTATCTTGCTTACAAGAACCCCAATCGGCATCTGCAAACCCTACTATTTTAGAATTTGCCATACAGATATCTTTACTAAACTTCATGGAAAAATGTTTGGTGCCCTTCAAATATCTGAGCACATGCTTTGCACATTGCCAATGTAATCTAGTATAACAGTTATTAAATTGACTAAGCAGACTCACTGCATGAGCAATGTCAGGGCGTGTCATGACTACTAAATACATTAAGCTTCCTATCAGCTCTTGATATGGAATGTTACCATCACAAGTGGCTCCCTCGATATTACTTAAGTTGACACTGCTTTCTAGAGGTGTACAAACAATTTTACTAACTAACATGCCAAAGCGCTTTAGTAAATTCTCAATATACTGTTCCTGATCGATACTAATACATCCTTTATTGTGATCACGACTAATTCTTAAACCTAAGCACTGTTGGCTTCACCAATGTTTTTAATTTTAAATTTTGAATTAAGGTGACCTTCAAGAAATTCAAGTTCATCACAATCTGAAGAAAAAATCATCAACGTATAGCGCTAGGATGGTTAATAAACCGTTTTTATTTCTCTTGATGTAAAGGCAAGGCTCTAGTTTGGATTTAGTATACCCAATATTCCTCAAAACCATATCTACCTTCTCATTCCATGCACGGCCAGACTGTTTTAGCCCGTAAATAGCTTTTTTAACTTAAACACCTTATTTGCATTATTTTTACAAATAAAACCTTCTGGCTGTTGCATGAAAACATTCTCTCTTAAATCCCCATTTAAAAATGCTGTCTTTACGTCAAGATGTATAATATTTAAATCTAACTTAGCGGCTAAACCAATTAACTACCTAAATGTTGAATGTCTCATGACTGGAGCAAAAGTTTCGACATAACCAATACCCTCTCTTTGAGAATAACCTTTTGCTACAAGTCGAGCCCTATAGGTACACTTATTTTCACTATCATGTTTAACTTTGAACACCCACTTACACTTAACCACTGTGCCATCCTTTGGTGGCTCCACTAACTCCCAAGTGTTATTTTCATTGAAGGAGTTAATCTCTTCCATCATAGCCTGTTTCCACTTATGCCCATCCATTCTTGAGAATGCCTCAGCTACTGTTTTTGGCACATCCATCACACCATCTGGCTCTGCAGCTCCAACTGCACCATTAAAATATGTGACATATTCATCCAAGCACTTTTTCTTAGGCTCTCTTTGTGATCTTCTTGGCACATCAGGATTACTTGGCAACACTATTGGCACATCAGGTACATAGCTATCGTCAGAATCTGACAACATTTTATTGTCATTTGACAATGAGTCATAGAAACTTAAAGAAGATAATTCACTTTCTTCCCCCACTGTAACTGCACCTTCTTCTACATTACTAGCAACAGAAACTGCCTCCTGAACAGCTTCGACATTAGTGGTTACAGCTTTACTTGGCCTCTCCATAATAGTGACATCCCGACTGACAATTTTCAATAACTTTTCTGGTTACAGGGTTGTAACATCTATAGCCCTTAGTGGTCTCGTCATACCCCACTAGGACATGTCTTACAGACTTCTGATCCCATTTGTTGCGACTCACTTTTGGTACATGAACCATCACTGTGCTCCCATATACTCTTAGGTGACTCATGTTTGGTTTTCGGCCTGTCCACAGTTCATAAGGGGTTTTCGAGAGTGTTGAGGATGCTGAACGATTTTTTAGGTAACATGCTGCACTACATGCTTCCGCCCAAAGACTTTCACTTAGACCTTCGTCGAACAAGAGACATTTTGCTTTCTCAACTATGGTTCGGTTAAACCTTTCCGCCATGCCATTTTGTTAAGGTGTGTGGCTGTTCGATGTCTGATGTATAATGCCAGCATTCTTCAAAAAACCACTAAAAAGTTTGTTACGGAACTCGCCACCATTGTCTTTTCGGAGAATCTTAATTCTTGTGTTCAATTGATTCTCAACAAGATTTCTAAACTCCTTGAACTTCTCATATGCTTCGTCCTTTGTCTTCAGGAAATAAATAAAGCACATACGACTGTAATCGTCTATAAAGGTGAGAAAATACTTGGCTCCGCCCAATGATTTAGTTTCCATGGGTCCGCAGATGTCACTGTGAATTACCTGTAGCACTCCCTCAGCACGACTACCTTCTTTGGGGAATGGCAAACGAGCCTGTTTGCCCTTACAGCATACCTCACAACTTCCGGTTTTCACTTGACCCTTATAAATAAGACCTTCAACCAGGGTAGCTGTCTTATTTAAATAACTCATCATTTATGTGGCCTAAACGCTGATGCCAAACATCACTACCAACTACTTGAAAACATGATAATGTATCCTTACAAACATTCAGTTTATAAACATTATTTTCCAGACTGGCAGTTGCCACTAAACAATTTTTTTGGGTTAAAAATGTTACAGCCATTCTCACTAAACGAAACTTTATTTCCATTTTTGATTAATTGACAAACGGATAACAAGTTTGTGGTAAGACCAGGTACATACTAAACCCCTTTTAACAAAATCTGGTGTTCCTTACCTGTTCTAATCTTTGATTTGTTAGCCACTACAATCTCGTACAAGTCGGGTTTTCTAGTGTTTACCAACCATTGTTTGCAGTCAAATGGATACTGGCCCCACTGTCAACATACCAGTCAGTGACTTTAAACTCGCCAGTTGTAAACACAGCACTAAAACCTCCATCACACTTGTTATTTGGGCACTTTGACATAAAATGTCCTGTTTTTTTACATTTGTAGCACACAACACTACTTAGATCTCTTTTGTTTTGACAACCTGAACTTAAACTCACTGGACCCCCATCACGATCACGATTTGAAGTTCCTTGCAGCTGATTTGCCTTTGAAATTGAGCCTACCAGCGCCATCTCTCTTGCGATGACTGAGTTTTCGATTTGCAACGAAGGCACCGTTAGCACTGCTGCTACCGCCATCTGTCTGCATATCGAGTAACTTAGTTTTTATAGAATCTGTAGTGATATTGATTCCGAAATGCTCCACGGCCATAATCATGGGACTGTACCTGTCAGGAAGACCCGCCAACAGCAGAGATCCGACCCATTCTTCGTCAATTTTAAATCCAGTGCGCCTTAATTTCTGTGACGTCTCCACGATCTGGTTAATGTAGGATTCCATACTTTCATGGTTCTCGAGCCTAGCGGATATAAGCGTACGCAACAGCCCTATCTTACGCATAAACCCACTGTCATCGTACAGTCTTTCAGGCTGGTCCACACTTCTTGGGCTGTCTCTGCATCCTTGACATGCGGATACAAGGCTGGATTAATTGTCAACACTAACTTTGCCTTTGCTTTTGTAATCAGTGTTGTATCAGTCTCTTGCCCATTGATGCATTTGCTTAAGCCCTCTAGCACAAACACATTCTCAACGGCAAATGCCCATTCATCGTAGTTCTCACGACCTAAAAGCTTTGGCACACTCGTCAAGTAATTGACGGCCATTTTGCTTTTGCGAGACACACGCGACGCGATACGACAAAACGACTCCTTCGCGAAATCCGAACTACTGATAATGCCGTAAACGAAATACTCTGAATACGCAGTACTTTAGATCTAGGGACCTGGGCCCTTGACCTGTTGTAATTATAGTCAGAAGAGAATACTTATGGAATAATCGTTGGGAAAACTCGAAAAAGAAAACAACTTGTTGACGCGAAAAAAACATTTAATGGACTGCTAAGTAAAAAAAACGTAAGACCGGTAAACTAACAAAGTAGGCAACAAGCAATACTTATAGTTTAGTACAACGCTTACATCATAGAGGTCGCTACATATATCAAAATATTATTAATACAGGTGAACTTTGGATATTCACAACAATCTGTGCTTGGGGGTGCGGGTTCCACTTAATAAACAAAAATGTGTGTCTTTAAAAAAGTATGCCAATATTGCCTTCACGTATAAACGAACTGACGGTAATGGGGCTTGATGTGGTGCTTGTACCAGGATGGTTATCCAGATTGGAAATTACTATCAAGTATTTCAAAATACCCTTCGTTGGCGTTAGAGTAAATTTGGCATTGGCAACAATCCGGCATGTGGTGTTAATCTGATCATAATATACCGATTGACAAGAAAATACGGGAAGCTTTTACCGCGGATTCTACGACAAGCATCGAGAAATTATCTGGACTCGTTTAACTTTCTAGATGGAAGGTATAGACGGCACAAAGATGGAAAGTACTTTTGTGGTACGAGGGTGCAGGTTTTACAACAAAAAGATACTGCAAGAAGAATCCGGTTTTGTCCGTTGTTTTTAAAGAATATTCGATGGATGGACGAACGCAAATTTTCGAGAGAGGGTATTATCAATTTTCACAAACTTCACAAACGGGCTCCTAAAAACGCAAATCTGCACTGGAAAACAATATTCATTTCAGAGCAGAATTTCTGTCAACATGTAAGCCAGAGTTTTGCTTATAGAACTTTTATCAGGCCACATTATCTATCAGAATAATTTGATGTAGCCAACTCTTTACTGTTCCTGCAAAATGATACTCTTAGATCGAGAAAGGCCAAGATTCTTCCAACAAGTTAGTTGTGCATTCGACCTTGACTATCAAGAATTATTTGGACTACTGTTTTCCGGAGAGTTTTATTGGCTGGATCTGCAAAAGCGAATCTTTAACTTGGCCTTATCGATCGCCTGACTTAACTCCCCTGTATTTTTTCGTCTGGGGCCAGACAAAGGAGGTTGTTACCCAACAGAAAAGAAACAAGAGAAAAGTTAGTTGGCAGAAAAAGTCAGAATTTCACAGAATAAAAGAAGAGATAAGGGTGACCATCAGCGAAAATTGACTAGACATTGGCATCAAAGAAAACTTAAGATAAATGACATTAACTAGGCGTTTCTCTTTGAAAAAACTTTGAAAGAATAAATCACCTTTATTTAATTTTTCTAAAAAATTAAATATAGTTTCAATATCTTTACTTTTTATCAGTTAACACAGATGCTTGAAATTAATGGTTCTTAATGGTACTTCATGGTATAAAATAAACGGTGGATAAAACAAAATAAACTTTGAAACTTAGATATCAATTGTAACTTAGTCTGTATTGTCGGTAAAGTGTAAAATTTGGACATAAAAGTCTAATAACTAGAAGTACCTTGAGTTACCGATTGACCTAATAACTCCACTGAAAAAACGAACTACTTCTTCAACTTTCAAAATGCAAGAGTTGCAATATAGACTTAAAATTTAAAAAAAAATACCTTGTATAGAATTCCAACCTCATTTTAAGAGTAGAAATTATAACGTTATAGATAATCTAACATTTGACATTATGGAATTGTTTATTAGCCTATGAATATAAATTAATATTATATCTAAATTTTCATTTAAAAAATAAGTTGTTCTTAATTTTATCTATGTCACATATTTTTAAAAAAAGTGTGAGATTTCAGATTTTTTCTGATAACTTAAAAGTCAAGTTCTGCAAAAATCAGATCATGGCTTAAGACATCCAATTAAAAAAAATAGTTTCCATATGTAATATTAAGCCTATCAATGGTAATGAGTTATTCTGGTTGAAAACTCGACAATTTACTTTAGCTTAAAGCTTTATCTAACTTCCTGTCACGGCTCTCTACTCACTAAATGAATTTTCGTCAAATTATTCAGCAGATTTTATTATTTAATATGTTTTACTAAAATATTAGTTAATATGTTATGGATTTTAGTTAATATTTATAGTAAAGAAAAATGATTTATTTTGGTTTTTAATTAAGCTTAAGTTCTTAATAAAAGCATCTAAAATTAAGGTTCTTTGTTTTCAAAATGTATTTAACTTTTGATAAAGTATTTTATCAATGGATTGATTTAGTTTAATATCAGACGAATATTAGTAGTTACCAAACTTTGATATCGGTAAAGAGATACAATCATTTTGTTTTAATCTCATTCGTATAATAGCTTCGGATATTTCAAAGGGATTCGATATTGTCTGGTATTAAAAAATCTTAAAGAAACTATTTTCTAATGGTTTGCCACAAACTCTTGTTACTTGTCTTAGCCTTTTCTTCGAGAACCGATCCATCCAGGTTATTCTTGATGGAGCTACCTTGCAGAGGTTTCAAATTAACGCTGGTGTCCCTCAGAGATGACAAGACTTTTAATTCAATTTACAGCTTTGCTGATGACATATAAAGTTCTACATCCAAACACGCTTGAAGCAGGATTTTATCCAGAAGAGACCATATGTCTTATAGGAGATCCACTAAAATCTTGGACAGTTTGGCGCATAGAAGGAAGGTGGCGGATCTTACTCTGTTTTGTCAATACCATCACGGTGAATGCTTTTCTCTAAACTGGCCTATATTGTTCCACCTGAAGCTATACACTCAAGAACTAGTTGACAGACAGATGCGACTAATGAATATCGAATCTAATCGAGTGCATCTTCAGACACCTAAAATGTGGCTTTAGCAAGACTTATTTTTATGAAGAAGTTCAAGTCTGTGGAACTAACTCCCGAAGCACGACTTTTCCTAACATTACAACAATGAGATTTTTATTAAATTTTAGATTGCATAAGGTTATTCTGTTACACGATTTTAAAATTCTAATATAAAGACTAAGAGCAAATATTAACTATATACAGGTTGCTTGCAAAGTTGAGTCATTTGACTCGCCAAAAGGAGTAGGTTTACAAATAATTACCCATATAAAGGTTGCATAATAAAAAAAATAGTAAATCATTAAACATTTGCAAAAACAAGAATATTAATAATAACATAAATAACAAAAAATAACCCATGTTTATAAAAATAATAAATTAGTGGACATAATATGTACTCACCTATAGAGAGTGCCAACAAAATGCAGCCACAGCATGCAGGTTCTATGCAAAGATGCTTTCTTTAAAAAATCATTCAGCCCTACGTATGTTTGTAGATTTAGTTATTAGACTTCGTAAGTGAACCAAAAATGTTAGAAATTACTGGACCCAACATTTTTTTTCACCTCGACTGACTGGTAAAATTTATTTAGATTTTCTTCGGTACAATCTGCCATGGTTCCTACAGGATGATGCTCCACCATATTTTAGACGGGAATTCATAAAGATCTAAATAATAGATAAATAGGGTGCATTGGACCCATTCCTTGGCCCTCTCGGTTCCCAGATTTAACGCCTTGCGATTTTTTTATGCAGCTATTTGAAACAGTTGGTGTATCAAAATAAAGCAGTAAATACTTCGGATGAACTTTAAGAGCACATTGAACATTCTTGTGACTTAATTCGTGAGGACCAGGATTTTATCTTCGAAGCTTGTAAAGAATCGTGCAAGATTTTGTGTTTATTGAACAAATAAGAAAAATTTTGTACAATTTTTATAAAAACGTTAACTATTTAAGTTATTAAAGATTTTTTTAAGTAATGTTTAATAATGTAAAGTAACTCTCTGATTATGCAACTTTTATATAAGTAGGTGATTTGGTATATTAACTTCTTTTGACGAGTTCTACAAGATGTTAAAATAAATGACTCAACTTTGAAAATACTGTATATTTTAATATCAATTGTATTTACTACCTATATTAAAAATATTTCAATAAACATGCTTAATTAAAATATTAAATTGAAAAAACTTATTAAATTGACGAAAATAGATCTTTTGAGAAGTGTCACAAAAATATTAAAGCTAATAATTAATTTATTTTTAAATTCTTTAAGCATTTTACTTTTTTTTAACTTGCCTAGCCAAGACAAGATTATAGTTAACATGTGTAATAATTATTCGAAGAAAATATTTACTTTTTTTTAATAATAAATTTTATTTTAAATAAGGTTTCAACAAAAAAACAATAACGGAAGAAAAATACCATATTCAAAAGTAATAACTCAAAATTCTAGAGCCCTATATTGAAACATCCGTCTATTTTTACTATATTACATTCTGTATTTACTATACTCGTAACTTATTTTATCTTTAAACGTATCTAATTAAATCTACCTGAAGTAGGTTTACTTCAGTTAGATTTAAATAGAAAAAAATCCTAGATACTAATTTATATTACTTTACTAAGGGATGCAATAATAACATGCGTTGTCAACACTGCGACCTCAGTGCTGGCAGGAATAGTGACCTTTTCCATTCTGGGTCATCTCGCACGTGAACAAAATGCAGACGTGGGAGACGTGGTTAAAAGTGGGCCCGGATTAGTATTCCTTACTTATCCGGAAGTCGTCTTAAAGCTACCCGGAGCTCCGTTTTGGGCTGCCACATTTTTCATTATGTTGCTGGTACGTATATGTATGATTTATGATAAACCGTCTTATATTTAATGCCACTACCGTTGCTGTTGCCGCTCCAGGGGAAACTATGTATGTTAGATCTTTTATGTTGAAAGGTGTATTTATCATAAAGGCTTTAGCTGGAAAAGAGGACAATTTATAAGAAAGTACAAATTTAAGTTTAATATTTCATAGACAAAATATAAAATTGATTTTAAAAAAATACTGCACAAATAAAGAAGCCAAGTAAAAATAGGTTTGGTTTAAAATTAAGAGGTTTTTTGTCTTCAACATTTTGCATGTCCTTAGTTTGCGTTTTAGAACAGAGCATGTTCTTTAGGGTAGATGTATGCCTTACACTTTAGACCTAGATACTTTTAAGTGTATTTAAATTTTCTTTTAAACTAAAGTAGTTTTTAGACATTACTGTCTAAGCAAAGTCTGTATTTTGCTGTATGTTTGCTTTTACCTTGGCTATTTTAAAAACGGATAAATAAAAATTGCAATTCTTAGTTAGTATCTAGATTGGTACAAAGTGACTAAAAAAATATATAATAAGTAAAAAGGCTGCTTTGCAAATAGCGGGCTTTTTAACAGCAAATCCATATTAAGTATTGTTTAAAAAAAAAAATTAAAAAGTTAATTTATAAAGTTAATTAATTTAAATTTGGGAATATTAAACAAACTTAGTACAGGTCCTGCTAATTAATAACAAAAATTGCATATATTAAATGAAGAAAATAAGGGTTTCTCGACTCGATGATTCCACAAACCCCTTACAAAAAATCATACTCAGAATCAGTCATAGATACTTGATATATCACCAATCAGAGAATCCCTAATGACCATTATTTCTTGTGCTTGCGTTTGTAAATTGAGTGGTAAAAAAAATTAAGGAGTCTAATATAAATTATCATAAAATATGCAGTCGGATATATTTAAAATACGGTTTGAAAAACCCTTATTCTAAATTTAATCCAAGATACTGGGATTGTTATGGATATTGCATGTATAAAAAAATAATAATAAACATGATCGGGTTATCGTATTTTATTTTTAACATTTCAACAGC
Organism: Anthonomus grandis grandis; assembly: GCF_022605725.1. Lineage (NCBI taxonomy): Eukaryota > Metazoa > Arthropoda > Insecta > Coleoptera > Curculionidae > Anthonomus > Anthonomus grandis. The sequence goes on from NC_065556.1 coordinate 10,636,734, forward strand.
ATAAGTATATTTTCTAATTAGTCATGTATGGATCCACGTCCTTAAAAATGTATTTGTACAATCGACCGAAAAAAAAAACAAATGATAAATGTTACTAGTTAGTTAGTTCAGCACAGGACATAATTGGCAGGTTTGCATTTTCCTTTGAAAATCGGCTCATTCCAGTTAAATCTACGGTTTTGAAAATCATCCATATTTTATAAAATCCATCCATACTTTTACTTTTTAAAAATAGGGATGTTTTCAAGATTGTCGTAAGTGGTCTCATGTACACATGGAACAACTTGTTCTACAATCAGAGGAAAAAAGAGAAATTTCCAAAATTTCTATTTATAGTTTCGCGAAAGTTAATTATTCTCATACACTAATTTTAGAAGAACTTAATATTTAGCCTTGAATAGTAAGGAATATTTTAAAGCAAAATAAATTGAAATGTTTTAAATTATATAGTATATTCGAAGCAAATTTTTTTAAAACATTTTTTTTTCAGTTCGATCAATACTTTTCTGGCATTTAAACAAATAAATTGTTAATAAATATTTGTTATTGGTTCTGATTAAAAAAATAATTATCAAAATCGTGTTCAGCAGCAAAAAATATAAAATAAAATGCTCTTTAGCCATTCGCCTAAAAAATAACATTTTGCTCTCAGTGAATGCTCTAATGTCTCAATTTCATATAGTCTGCACTGTTATTTCCATATGTAAAGGAAGTTTCAATAAGAACGCAAGATTTAAATTTTGATCGAAGATTGACAATAAGGGAGTCAATAAACATGGAGCATTACAGGGAAGAACAACGCGTCGTGATTATCAACCATTATTATTAAACTCACTCTCTTTCTGTCTGCACTAACTCATATCTCCTTTTTCAGGTGAGATGAACGAGATCGATTAGGTGAGCGAACTATCGTTCGCCTCACCTGATCACACTTTTTGTAACGCATTGGCCAACTAACTTCTCAACTCAATCGTGTGTAAAGAAGTTTTACTTTAAAATCGAAAATACTAGTTTAGTCATACTTGCACACTTAATGTTAATTAGGTGTATAAAAATTTGCGATGCACCACGCAAAAATTCTGGCTTAATCATTCTGTTAAATGATCTATCAAAGAGCGGGGTCTAATTGGACGATAAGATACATTTCTAGTCTACCTTTTTTTGGAGTTTAAGGTAAAGTTGTATTCTTATTGTCTTGTGAATAAACAATTGTTTGTTTAGGTATTTATCTATAGAATTATAATGTTAAAGTTTTATTATTTTGTTATCATCAGAGGCATTGGTTGAGATTGAGGCTATGGTATGGATCTAGAAAATATTCCTTGAAGATGATCATCATAGCTTGGATGTCATCGACTATGTATGCGTATTCTAAAACTTATTTTACTAGGGCACAGTAAACATCTTTCAATACAAAAATATTCTCAAATCTGTGCATGGTTCGGCAAACGAAACCTTATAATCCATTGCTCTATTAGAGATGTAACATTTATGCCGAGAAAAAATAAATCCAAAATCAAACCCAATCCCTAAATTCTTAACAAGACAGTGATGTTCAAGCTCTAAATGCAACTAATAATTTAAAGTACATGAATCGTTTTTACGACAAATGAATATTACTTTATATTTATTGATATTCAAAATTAATATCTTTTTATTACACCAGCAATAAGAAAATAAAATAATTGTAAAATAAGTTGATGCAAACTTAAAATTCCAAAGTCACATTTTACTCCTGAACATTCTTTCATCATCTGCAAAAATGTGGCAGAAAAAAACAGGTGCAACAAGAAAGATGTAATATTATTATTACAATAATCAAAAAGGAATGTTTAAGTTCACAAGTTTCACATGATGTTTCTTTTTCATGTTTTGCTAACTTTTTTCGAAGATCCTTTTTCTTATCTTTATACAAGTACTATCTTTATTCAACTGTTCTTGACTTTGAAAGGCAAATGCAGGACAACTATCAATAGAGACTCGATGCTTGATGTCAATTTTTAATCTTGATCAACCATGCTAATTGAAACTATTTATGATACAGCGAAAAAGCTAAAGGAAGTATGAAACACAAAAACATTTAATTTTCGTTTCGATCACATTACAAAAAAATATATCTAAAACAATTTTTTTACGGTTATTGGATTATTTTGATATATAGTTTCTTGACAAATGACAGGTAATTGTAATTTGACAAAAAACTATATCATTAATAAGCATTGCCAAGTTCTTAATTCGCGCGATTGACATAAATGCGATTCGCTAAGTAAGTTTACATTTTAAAACGCTGCAAAATGAGCTCGTATAAGTCGATTAGAACAAAACATCACGACAGTTCGCTAGTGTATGACAGAAGGGCCAGAGACGTCAATTTATCATTCAATACAAGAATTGGACCTTTTAACAGGCACTCTTCAGCAAACCTTCACTAAAGCTTTATAGGTGCATGCCTACAAAATCCAATCAAAAACCAAGAATCAACAACTTCTGCCAGTAGATCATGAATTTACCAATTGGATCCTTGACAAACCTGCTAATTTTGCAAACAAAATCATTTCTAGTCATGAGGCCCATTTTCATCTCAATGGCTTCGTGAATAGGAAAAACTGCAGCATGTGGGGCTCAAAAAATACATAAGTGATTTATCAGCAAGCAATAAATCCTTATCGTGTCACTGTGTAATGTGCATTATAGTCTGAAGAAATAATAGAACCATTTTTCTTCGAAAACCAAGAATGCAATATAGTAACCGTGAATGAGAAACGTTTCGTGTTATAATAACACAGTTGCTTGTGCCTCATATAGAATCTATTGATCTTGACGACATGTGGTTTCAGTAGAACGGTGCCACCTGTTATATTACCCGTGATACATTGACAATCTTGTACTTGGTCATTGCATTTCCCGATTTGGTTACCAGAATTGGCCTCCATGGTCCTGCGAATTCACGACTTTAGACTTCTGGGTCTGGGATTATCTGAAGTCATAGGTTTATGACAATAAACCTGCAATCATCGAAGCATTAAAATAAAGTAGACGCTGTATCAATGAAATATTACCACATGTATATAATACCATTATTGAAAATTTCATCGGAAAGGTACGCATATGACAGCGAAGCCATTTATAAGAGATTTTCTAAATAATAAATATCTTAATACTTTGCTGCAGAAAACCATGTTTTATGGAACACCGATCATAAAACACAATAGTTATATATACTGGGTGACAATTTAAAAACGAGCAGCATTTAATACTGCATCTCCTAATAATAGTATGAAAATTAGTCGAAACACGTCAATTTACATGATTTAACTATCTTAACAACCAAAACGCCTTTTTAAAAAATATTATTTTATTTGAAAATTAATTAATACAAATTACATGCTAATTGTCTTAGCAACTTCAATTGACTAACTCGATAATAAACAATGAAACAGTTTTGTTGTAATAAAATGCAGGGTCAGCAGCTAGTGGCTTCCATGGTTGTATTTTGAAGATTTTTCTTCGAACGTTGGTTCCACGATTCTTGGAAGTATCATTGATTGGATGCTTACAATTGGCTTATCGATCAGGAACTTCGCTTGATTGGTAACAATTTCACAATTTTGAGGTACGTTAAAAAGGAAACTGCCTTTTAAACGAATTGACTCAATTTGTTTATTACAGTTGAGTTTAATGACCTCTTGATTAGGAAGAATTCCAATAAACTGATTGGATTCTTCGATGCGCAGAATCTTGGATTTGGTAGCAACTATTTGGACCTTTTTGCAGGTGGAAGTATTTTTATTCTCCAAAAGCAGGATCTCACAGGGTGCTTCGTCAGTAATATCTTCAAGTATCATCTTCTGGCATATATATTGTTGTCTGGTAGCTTTCTTGCAAGGGTCGCTCGTGAAGGAATAGTATAGCTCATTTTTAAGCAAAAATTTATTTCGTGGTACAATCGCCTTAAATTGACTCCCATTAAATATTGGTGCAGAATATAAATGATAATATGTAAAAGTAAAAGGTTGCATAATTGGTATTTTTAGGAAATATGTTATTTTATTATTTACAATATAACATTCTATATTGATAAACTTTTGAATTAAAAATGTATTTTCTAATGTTACTGCAAAAGGTAACTTTTTATTATTTAATTGTTTTTCGAGTTTAAGGAGTTCATGATATAAATCTTTTGTTTTTATAATACTTGGATGCATCACATTTATTTTTGCAAAAGAGATAGAATTTTCAATATCTTGTAAAACAGAATTAATAACTTCATATAGATTAATTAATTGATCTAAATAATCTTTGATAACCAAATAATGTCCTTCAGATCCTAAAATCGATGAGTAAATATCATTCATTTTATTTTCCAATATTTTTTGATTATTTATTATTTTGCTTATTGTAACATTAAATTGATCAATAACATTTAAAGATATTTTATATTGATTATACAAGTTATTTGCTAATTTCTCTTGGTTTTGTTCTAATTGTTTTATTAACGTATCATACCGCTCTCCATCGGATGCATCTAAATTGCCACTAATTGATTTAAATATTGACCCTAGTCCATTGATTAAACCTCTTTTTACTCTGACATTAGGTAATATTTCATAAAGCTTTATATCTACCTTATCTTTAATTAAACTTAAAATTTTAAGCTGATTAAGAGAATCATTTTTATAAAAATTCTTATTATTTTCTAATACTAAGGTTAAATTATTAGTTTTCTTATCTAGTTGTCCTATCTCTAAAATTAACGGATTAAGGTTAAAATAGTGTATTAGATTATAGCTTGATTCTTGAATTTTAGCAGATCCTAAATTTATTGGAATTAATCCAGCATGGCTACTTAGGTTTCTAATTTCTATATCGTCGTTTCCTTGCATTCCCACGATGAACGTGAGCAATCTAAAAGAAATAAGATAATTGAAAATAAACAACTCTAGTCGTTGTTATCAAAGGAATAAGGTTTCTTACGCGGTCTTTTTAAATTATTCATGTGAATCTTTTTGTCAAGTTCTGTGGAAACCGTTTTTTGAACATTATCAGTAGTTTTAAGAATCGTCGGTTTTTTAAAAACATTAGCGGTTTTTTGTCTTATATGTTTTCTCACATATGCTTGCTGATCAGGTGCAAATATTTCAGGGTCGTCACGATTTTTATTGCGGGTTTCAATTACAGTTTCTTTATTATGATGTAATTTTTCGTTTATTTGGGAATAGAGCAATTTAACTTTTTCTTTATGCGAATTGACATAATCGTTAATCAATAGTTGATCAAGTTTTATATCAAAAGGACTATTTTCCGTAATATGGCCATTAACTATATCAATTGGTTTAAATTTTGTAGATGAGTGGATCGTATGATTATATGCGAGAACAGAGTAAATCAGTTTTTTATTAGTGGGAGTCTTTAAAAATCCAGTGGTATTTAGAATTCGAATATGCTCTAAAATAGTTGAATGAAATCTTTCTATCATACCATTTGAATCAGGATGATTTGGACAAATGAAATGGATTTTAATTTTGTGTATATCAAGTAATTCTGAAATTAATGAATTTTTGAATTCGGTTCCATTATCGGTAATTATTTGTTTCGGTACAGAATGGTGGGAAAAGAAATTTAATAAACAATCAGCTACTTCAATAGATTCGGCTGTAGAAATTGGGTAAGCTTGCGCATATTTTGAAAAAGAATCAATTATAGTTAAATACTTATTTTTTTTCAACAGTAAAAACATCAATATGGAGAATTTCAAATGGTCGATTAGCTGTCGGTGTAACATTCATTTTTACTTTGACTGGATGGCGTTCATATTTACATTGTTGACAGATTTCACAATCATTTATAAAAGTTTGTACAGAATGTTTTAAATCAAGCCAATAGTATTTTTCTTTAATCCTTCTTTCAGTTTCATCCATTCCTCGATGGTTTGTTTTTGATTCATGATAATTTTTTATAATTTCTTTTATATCGTCTTTGTGTGTGACATCTATTAATTTAGTTAAACAACGCTTTAATTTTAAAGATGGCCATTTAAACGTTTTTCTGATGACTTCACAAAAAGGTTCAAAAAACTCAGGATTTTCGAAATATAAGTGATATTGTAAGCCTGGCTTTACATAATCTTTTATAAAATTTATTATATCATTATCGAAATTATTTTGGGATATTTGTAAATTAATTCGTTTCTTTTTTTCAAACAAAATTTTAATTTTGGGAATTGCCGGGGAATGTAAAACAACAGATATTATTATTTGGTTTAACCCGTAATTAACTGGTGTCTCAACGATCGGTATACCTACAATAGGATTTTGTTCAGCATTGGTATGAACAGTGTCGTCATTTGCGTTATCGTCATTAGGAATATCAGGTTGCACTATATCGTCTGTGTTTTCGACGGGAAGATTTTTAGTGCCTTCGTTTGTTTGGGGGCATTGATCTGTAGGGTCATGTTGCACAATCATTGAAATATTGTCTTGGTCAGGATTTTCATTTTCTGGGTTTAAATTTTCGGAATTTTGAAGAGACTGATTAAATTCCTCAATATATTTACTTAAATTAAAATTTGTATCCGTATCATTGGTGTGGATTTCTACACGTGAAAGGGCGTCGGCATTTGTATTTAGTTTACCCTTTTTATAATAAATCGTATAATTATATTCATCTAATTTAATTCGCCAACGTAGTAATTTTGATGAAGGATCCTTTAGTGAGAATAACCATTGTAAAGGTTTATGATCCGTAATTATGTTGAATTTTCGTCCGTAGAGATAAGGCCTAAAGTACTTCGTAGCCCAGACAATACAGAGAAGTTCCTTTTCTATGGTTGAATAATTGACCTCACTATCATTTAAAGTACGTGATGCATATGCGATTGGTAGGTCATTACCAATTGGTCCTTGAGAAAGCACAGCACCTAGTGCTATATTGCTTGCGTCCGTTGTTAAATTAAAGGGTTTGTTAAAATTTGGATATTGTAAAATAGGGTCGTTCATTAAAAGATTTTTACAGGTTTCAAAGCAATTTATAAATTCAGCGTTATGTTCTATAGTGGCTCCTTTTTTTAAACATTTGGTTAGAGGTTTAGTCAATTTAGCGAAATTATCAATGAATTTCCTGTAATAGCCTAATAATCCTAAAAATCCCTTAATTTGCTTAGTAGTTTTTGGAATAGGATAATTTTTAATGGCTTTAATTTTTTCGGGGTTTGGTTTGACACCTGAAGGGGTAACAATATGTCCTAAATATCCTACTTCTTTTTTTAAAAAATCGGTTTTATCTAGCTGTAATTTGAAATTGGTTTAACGAAGACGTTGGAAAACGGCGCGTAATTTATCGATGTGTTCTTGTAAAGAGGTAGAGTAGACAATTATATCATCAAGGTAAACGGCACACTTTTCGTTTTGCATTCCACGAAAGACATTGTCCATTGCGCGTTGGAAGGTCGCGGGGGCATTTTTCAGGCCAAAAGGCATACGCAGAAATTCGTAGTGCCCATTCTCACAACTGAAAGCAGTTTTCGGAATGTCCTTTTCGTTCATTGGAATTTGGTGGAAACCACTCGCTAGATCGAGGGTTGAAAAATATTGACATTTACCTAGCTTATCGAGAAGATCTGTTATATTGGGTAGAGGATACCGCATATCGATGGTGATTTCATTCAGTTTTCTGAAGTCTATTACGCATCTCCATTTTTGTTTTCCGCTAGAGTCAATTTTTTTTGGTACTACCCAAATTGGTGAGGACCATGGGGATACACTGGGTCTTATAATATTTTGCTCCAACATCTTTTTTATTTGACGCTCAACTTCTTGTTTGTGAATAAAGGGATATCTGTATGTTTTCGAATAAATGGGTGTTTCATCTGTGGTTTTAATTTCGTGTTTTACCTGACTTGTGAACGTAAGAGGAGTATTTTCATCATAAAAAATATCAGAGTATTCTTTACATAATTTTAAAATTGCAAATTTTTCTTCTTGTTTCATATGATCTGTTCTGATTAGTTTTTCCGGTTTAAAATTAGGAGATTTATTGGTAAAATTATCGATTAAGTTAAAATCAATGGATTCTAATTCTTTTCTTTCAAAGGGTTCAACTTTTATGGGTTTGGAAAAATCTAATAGAATTTGATCAGTAGAGCTATTTAAGATAGTGGTGAGGGCTATGCCATTCTTTGCAATAGAGAGACTTTCTGGGATTTCACAATTTCCTATTTTTTGATATGGAATAATGATTTCACCATTTTTGATTGAAGTTTTAATTTTTATAACTTGTTCGCATCAGGGTTCTACACTTATTTGATTTAGGTTTCGTTTTGTGTTTTGGAAAAGTAATTTTATTTCAGCATAAGGAGTACGTAAGTAACCATTGCCAAAATCTAAATTTGTTTTTAAAATTTCAAGATTATCTACTCCTATAAGACCATCAAAAATGTCATGGAATTTAAATAAAAAGAATTTTAATTGTAAAGGTTCGGGTAAGTTAAAAATTCTGGATGTTGGTATAAGAGTACTAAATTTATGAGCTGACATTTCTTTTCCACGAGATACAATAAACGGGTCTTCTATTATATCCTTTTTGTAAAATTTGTTTGCCAAGTTAGGGTTAATGAAAGATCGAGATGAACCGCTATCAATTAACAATTTTAAATTATGTTCTGGAAATATAATGTAGGGTAGTTTACTGGTAGTAATTAAATTAAAGCTTATTATAGGAGCTACTAAGGATTGGTCTCCTCTGGAGGCTGTTTTGTAAAATTTTCTAAAGTTTCGGGTTCTTGTTGATCGTCATATGCTTCATACTGAAATTGGGAATTATTTTGATGAACCTCATCATCAAAATTTGTGGGTTCTTTTGAATCGCAATAATAACTATCATCATAATCATCATAATATTGATTAGTCTCAGTATTGTATAATTCTTCTGATACAAAATTACGAGGGCCTGAGGGCACAAAGTGATTTTGTCTAGTTTGGAAGTTTCGTTGTGATTGATTAGGGTTATAAGTTTGCATAGATTGATTATTTCTAGAATTATGGGAGAATTGTCTAGAAGTTATGCTCATAGGCGTCGGTTGAGGAAGATCTTTTTCTCTCATTTGATTTGGCCTAAAAACGTTTCGATTTTGGGGTGGTCTACCAAAAACTTGCGAGTTTGTTGGCAGAGGACGTTGAGGTAAAATTCTAAGGCGTATAGGAACTGGTTGAGATGGAAAAACATTTTGTCTCATAAATAGATCATGGGGTGTACTTGAGTTAAAATTATTATGATTATTTAAATTTGGTTGGATGTAGTTGGGTTGTTGTATAGATTTATTAAAACTTGATTATACTGAGGTTTATTAATTTTATTATTATTCTGAAAGTATAAGCTATTGTTTTCTTGATTTACAAATTGAGAAGCTTCGGCTAGGGTTCTTGGCCGCATACACCGAATATTTGTCCCTAAAGGCTCTTTAAGACCTGATACAAAGGTTTTAAGTGCTAATTCTGAGTACATTGTACGTTTTAAATTTTTAGCAACATCTGTAATTTCATGACTATCAATATATGAACAAAGTAAATTCAATAAATGCAGTACCTTATCGTAAAACTGATTGGGATTTTCATTTGAATTTTGCCTAAGCATAACAAGGTCGCGATTGAGGCAAGCCTCATCTCTTTGATCAGCAAAATTTCTTTCAAGAGTTAGTTTAAGATCATTCCAAGTACTTACATTTTGAATATTTACCACAATTTTAGCATTTCCAATTAATTTACCTATTAAGCAATTAAGTAAATAAACATTTTCAAATTTATTAGGATCCGTTTGATCATAAAAGTGCTTAATTAAAGTTTCACAGTTTACGAGATATCGGTTAAGATCATTAGGGTTCCCATCAAAATTCGGGACACAATTTAAATATTCCGGTTTAAAAGTGGGCATCCTAGTATTTAAATGTAAATTTTCTAAATTTAAATTATTATCTAATGGTGAGTCAACTGAAGAGATTTTAAGATTATTCAATACAACGCTTAATTCATCTATATTGAACATTAACTTAATGAGCTGTACTTACATAAAGGCGATGGTCATTTCTATAAGGGACAGTCTAATATTCTGCCTCCTTGCGTAATTAGATGATTTGTATCTAATCACCGATGAATCTCCAATAGTGGTCTTCTTGTTTCAGCAATTTTCGATAAATTCACTGCAGATACCTCCACCGAATTTTCATCAAGTTTCGTATAGTCCGATTAATCGTTAAAACGAACGTTCGATACACTAACCGATCTAACTCCGGACTATCCTACCGACTGCGCCATTTAACTATCTTAACAACCAAAACGCCTTTTTAAAAAATATTATTTTATTTGAAAATTAATTAATACAAATTACATGCTAATTGTCTTAGCAACTTCAATTGACTAACTCGATAATAAACAATGAAACAGTTTTGTTGTAATAAAATGCAGGGTCAGCAGCTAGTGGCTTCCATGGTTGTACAGGGTGGCTCGTCACATAACTCATGTCAAGGGGGACATATTTTCAAGCATTTTTATCGTGTTATTTTTAGTTCCCTGAATCCCAGTGCACCTAACCCTATAATTTTAAATGGTAACCCCTATTTCTTTTACCATTTTTTGCGTAAGATTATATATAAAATTCTACATAAATTGCAAATATTTTTTTTATCGTGACTTTACCGCACAAATGAGTAAAACGTAATGTAATATCTAATTTTATAATAGTTTGCATTTATCGCCTCATAGCACTTCGTTTAAAAATCTTTGTACTACCAATACTATACATTCTATATTCTTTTATTTATTTACATTTCGTCTTCGATATCGTTACTACAAAAATCAATTATTTTTATAATAACTTTTATGATTAATAAATCAATTTACTTTTTTTGCCGTTTTCAACAAAACAAGATTCTCGTTTTACTTATTCCTGCCATCAAATAATAAGTAAGTACTTGTTCTTTATTTTCCGACTCCTCTAATTCATTATTTATTTGGTGTTCTTCTAGAATCAATGAAAAAATCTGTGAAAGTTAATTTCATAAATAAATTCAATAGTTTTCATTTATTAATGTCGTTTCTTAAAATGGTATACACTATTGCTAAACGCGTAGGAATGATTTCCACTTATGGAGCTCAAAATCGTTGCTTTACAAGAACGGGAGCCATATTCAACAAAACACATCATGAAAGAAATGTTGCCAATAAGGAAAGGAATGTTCCAAGACTGCTCAATGAGGTCGCTCAAATTATGGTTCTTGGTAAAGTTGCTATGATTCTCACGATGTCCCTTTGTAAAGTTGCAGATCAAACTAGACTGCGAGTCAGTCAGGAAAGTATTGAAGCTTCAAAAATTTTATCCACATAAACTTATGATGATGGATGACCCAGACCCACCTATTGAGTTTTGCGGAATTATGACAAGATTATTACTCAGCCCACGTTGATAAAGAATATATGTTTTAGTAATAGGTGCACTCTTTACTTAAACGGCAAGTTAACAAACAAACCTGTCATTATTGGACCGACTTTAATCCTCACATTATGGACATACGCAATGCCCTCAAAAATTAAATGTTTGGGCGCGTATAATAGGCAATAATATCATCGCTCCCCTCTTCATCAATGGAATTCTAAATGGTGAAATTTATTCAGAAATGTTAAGCACAACTATAGAACCTCTTATAGTTCATGAGGTGGGACGCCGATGGAAATCTTGCTCTAGGCAAAAATTTGTTGCACTTCCAACAGGACTGAGTGCCTTCGCATTATGTACGCCCAGTCAGAGAGTGGTTGGATAATCATTACGCAGAGCAGTGGATTGGCAGCAGGGGACCCATAGAATGGCCACCTAGGTCACCAGATCTGACACCGCTGGATCTTTTTATGGGGTTACTTGAAATCTCTTATATTTAAAACTCAATTAGATTCAACTAAACAATTGCAACAAAGAATTATACAGTGTGCAAGCGTAGAAGTATTTTATCTGAAATTCTTCAAACAGTCAAATGTCCGAGAACAATTTGAATATTGGCTGTACTTGTGCTTGGAAATGAATGGAACCTATTTTCAACAATTCATAAAGTAGTTTTCAGTATTTCATTATCATTATCATAATTTTTTAAGGAATTGCATTATTTAACTGTACATAAAATACATTTTACTCATTTGTGAGCTTAAGTCAGAATTAAAAAAAAAATTAATGCAGTTTATGTAGAATTTAATAAGAAACACAAAAATTATTAAAGAAATAAGGGTTGCCATTTGAAATTTTAGGGGCAGGTGCACTGGGGGTCAGGAGGTTGGAAGTAAAACAACAAAAATGCGTCAATTGTTTCGTCTAATTTTCATGCTCTTATTGGTAGAGACAAAATTAAATGCTTTTCGTTTTTAAATTGTCACTCGGTATATTGTTTTTTATAAAGTTAGATATTTTTAAATAAAAGTTAAAATCTAACTCAATTTAGATTCTTAAAATACTTCCCCTTCTATAAATAGTGTGTTATTTCTGCAGTCATACCTTGAGAATAGGACGCAGGTTGTCAGATTTGCTGGGGAGTCTTCTGAATGTCGTGAGCTCATCATCGCTGTTTTCCAAGGATCAGCTTTGTATGATGTTTTTACTAAGAAACATGATCAATACTATTCATCAGAACCAAAGCATAAAATTCTGACGCGTTCATCTGGATGAGGTTCTGCGGTGGGACATACATGTCCAGGACATGGCTGCGAGGCTGACATCTGCTTTATATGCTCTACGTTCCTTATCGAGCTATGCTGCCAAGCCCACTATACGAACAGCATGGTTTGGACTTTTTCATCTTATTTTGTCTTATGCCATATTATCTTCGGGACACGCATGCCAAGCAATTCGAATATTTAAAATATAGAGAAGAGCTATCAAGCAGGTCTAAACTATAAAGACTGTTGGAAGAAGCTTTTAGAACTCTTGGTATACTAACTATCACTGCTCTCTATATACTTAAAAACATACTATTGGTCCATAAAAATAGACAGGATTATGTCCAAACATAACTTAGTTCCTACTTACCAACGTTTGGTAAGGTGTCAAAGTAGTCCAGAATATTGGGGTATTAAGTTTTTCAATAGAATACCTTTAGAGACGCAGGAACTGCATCATTTTGATTTAAATAAAAGAGTAAAAATTGAATCAAAGAAGCTCTAGTTCAGGAATCCTTTTATTCATTTCAAGAAATTTTGCGTTACAATTTATAACTTTTATATACCTTTACTTTAAACAACATAATTTTAAATAGTATAGACAGAGTTTCTATTGTACTTTGTATCTTTTATATTGTGACTTGTGTAAGTACTACTTTATGCATTTACATTTATAAATAATTTAAATTTGAATTTGAGTTATAGCGTAAAATATATAAATATTAACATGTATATTATATGACCTCAAAAAAATAAAAAAAAAAACGATTTAGTTATGTCAAGCGACACGAAGGCATGTTTAATTTACAAAAACTCAAAAAAGGCACCTAAATAGATTATCTATGGCAGAAACTATACCTTTATAAAAATATTCAATTTTCTATAAAACCATTATTAGTTTCTTTTAACCTTTGTTACTTAACCAATGTATATATATTATTTCAGCTTCTGGGCATCGACAGCGCATTTTGTCTAGTGGAATCATTTATTACGGGCCTGATAGATAATTGGTCGACACAGCTGAGGCCGCATCGCCAAACCTTTACAATGGCCGTTTGTATCGTAATGTTTCTATTGGGAATCCCAATGGTCACCCACGTAAGTACTTTATTGTCGATAGTCAAATTGAGACTTTGTTTTATACAGGCTTTTGATATTTATGACTTTTATTTTCTTGGCACGTGAAAAATAAGAAATACGAATATTTATGTTTTCGAATGAAACTTTTTTGAATAGGCTGTTACATCCAAACCACTCCAATAAATAAGTTTTACGGGTTTACATATAAAAATGAAAAATTAAAATTTTCATATGTTTACTCACAACTTTAACCCCTTAGCCGACGCAACATTCATCTTAATTTTTTAAATGAGGGGATGTAAATATATCTTATAACATAGCAAGGTTTAAAAGGTTTTTTTCAGTTGACGGTCTGTGTTTTTGTGATCAAAGGAATTTTTAACATTTAATTGAGATCTCTAATGAACAAGAGTAATGGTTGTTTAATGGAAGGCATTCAGTTATATTAGAAATAGCTGTTATCGGTTAATTTAATATTAGCTCTATTATACATATTTCTGGTATGATTATGGTTTTGTGGAGCACTGTACAGAATCTTCTTAACAGTAACTAAAATAAAATTTAACTTCCATAAAAATTAATGAAAATGCCTTTCTAAACAAAGAACTGTACATTATAATTTAATTTTTTTTCGAGTAATTATGTTTATTTTAATTATTGTCGTGCCCTAAAGAAATATTCTGAGCCTTTTACTTTTTTTAACCATTGGTATTAAAAAAAATTTACTGAATCCTGCTAAATCAAAATACTTAAACCGGGCGGTGTATTTACATACTATACTATGCTACAGAGCATTAGAAAGAAAAATGTTTTTATGTGATTTGTTTGGTACTGTAAAATTGGTAGTAATACATTTAATGATTGTGTAATTATTTATTAATTTAAATAGTTACAATTAATACTCGTATATACAAAATACATAATATATAAAATAATTAGTAAATAATTATTAATTATTTTTTCTGGCGATTTCGATATAAGACAAGATAAAGGATGTTTAAATATTTTAATGAATATGATGCGACTGGAAAATTTGAAAACAAATAACTAATGTTGTGAAGGTGTGTTGTACTTTAAAAATTGTAATAGTGGATTGTGGGTTTTTAAAGGTACGTAATTTCTTTAATCCATTCCTAAATTTGGTTTAATTTTAAAATATAGGTTTCGCTTCCGAATGTACAGATTTATATTTTTTATCATTAATCTGCTTGTATGGATAATACGATGGGGTAAACTTTTCTAAAATAGCGAAAAAATGCCCTTATGTTGGTAAAATTGTTCAACGTAGCCACACATTGAACCACAAAATAGTAATAGTGCAAAAGTTGATTTATATTACTCTGCAATTCATGTAAATTAAAAACTAAATTAAAAACTCATTCAGTGGTTAAGCCTGACTGCGTAAGTATTCTTCTGAAGTTTGTTTTAAATTTTTTGCGATTTCAGAAAAGTTTGCAAACTGTTTAGAATTAGAAGGTGCACCAAGTAAGGATAAGACTATAAGAGATTATTTTATTAGATTAATTTTAATAGAAAAATAAAACAGATTTATAGGTATTAAACAAATATTTATTAAAAATAAAAATAGGTACTTAACGTAAAATAAAAATAAAATATCTCAGTTTACGAAACTTTATGTTAGTATCTTAACTTTATTATCTAATTAGTTGTATTAGTATCTAAATTAGTATTTTATTATAGTTAGTTAGGCTAAAATAAACTTTTTAATAATATTTGGCGTTATGGCTATTGCAGTCCTCAGCTTGATTCAGTGACCTTGAAACCTTACGTCTTCGGATGATTTATTTATTTTTTGCAGGCCTTCCTGCCTGAATTCTTTTTGATCAAGATGTCATTCCAGATCTTTGCGATCTTCTACTTGTGGACGTAGGCTGTACTTTAATTATTTTTCCACGACAAATAATCTTCATTTTACATTTGTTGCTTTAGTCAAGTCTCTTTTAACCATCTGTACGAGATTTAAAAAATTTTGACTTAATTGTTCTACCGCAACTTCTTTTCTCTTAAGTAGATCATCTGGATGTAAAGATGATGAAGGCAAATTTGGAAACATATCTTGTTGAAAAAACGTAAGTATGTCATCTTTTTCTTTACTGTTATCTTCATTTGTGTTAGAAGTATCCATCATATCTTTAAAAAATATGTCATCAATATTAGGTAAGGATAGGTACTATTGAATTTAATCTTTTTATTATGAATACTAGGTATCTTATCTTTTATTTTTTTATATAAAATAGACCTACTAAATTATGGAATGATTTCTTACAGCTTTTTGATAATGATTAACAGTGGTATAAACTCCTTAAATTTGGTAATATTGTCTATAGATTGTCTAAAAAAACGCTCGGACCCGTCGATTTTTATTTCAAGTTGCGCATTTTTGTACGTGAAGTTTGTATATACAAGGTTGTTCAAAAATAAATTATGACCATCAACTTAATTTTTTCAAATGAAAGCACCTTTTCTTATTTCATTTTTGAATTTCGCGTGGAATTCTACGTATGTTTCATGCATCATGTTCTATACCTAAAGTCAACAATTATTGAAAAAAAAAAGACCAAACATTATTATTGAAGTTCACCTTATGAGTCATCTTATCTCTGAGAATTTTTATACAGAGCAAAATTTCATTCATTCGTGTTTTTCTATTGTTGGCTGGTGACCGTGTATTTTCATAGGAACTGTATAACAGTTGTACGCCAAACAGATATTGTCAAGTGTGAAGTGTACGAGCAAAGTTGCGGTTTTCACAATGGTAAAATTTACGAAACGAGTTATGTATCCCCATTCTACTTATTATGCATTTATTTAGCTTAGCTAGCATTAGTATTTTTCTATTGTTTATTCACTATTATAAATAGATGTAAATTAAGATTAGAGTTAGTTCTTTCTGTAAAGTTGATTGTTAAACTACTTAATAAAATTATTTTTTAAAAAGAGTTTTCGTCTTATCGACCACGTAATTAACGAGAAAAAATAGAAATTCTGTGCATGGTTGTAGAATACTTATGTAGAATACTTATGGTAACATTTGATAGTTTGGCCGGTCGAAGTTTATTCTTAATCTTGTCTGTTAATCCATAACTTTTTCTACTTTCTTTTGCCACATTTTCTTCCCACGACTTTGGATTACTTTGGATCCATTTGGTTGACCTTTTATATTTTGAATTATCTGAAAGGATTAAAATATAAAATATTTTAACACTATTTGAGCTCTATAAAATTATTATGAATCAATACACTTGTACGATCGCTGGTGTTGAAGATAGTGGACTGTATATTTATTGAGAGACTTTTGTTTTTATTAAAACTTTTATTAGACAACTTAAAACTGATAAATTACAGGAGCAAAACTGAACTTAAATGTTATCGCGTCGCGTGAACAGCTGGAAGAGAAGAGAGCGGATAATCGAGCGGTAAAACGACCGATACTGCCGGAGCGTACACTCGAGTCTGTTTTATTGGCCTAATAATAGATGGCGGCATTAGTTATAAGAGAATAAACAGCAGAATAAACACTTATGGAATGTACATACCGCCGGCCTTGAAATAACTGGGTATTTCAACACAAAGAAACGAAAAATTATTAATTAATTGTTTTGTTCCACGTCAACTGGCAATGGACATAGTTTTGTTATTGCCCTCCTCACTACACCATTTTTCGTGCGGACAGAAACTACGCGCACTAAATTGTCATTTCCGGGATGCACTGCAACTACACGTCCTAAAGGCCAATGCATAGGTGGTTCGTTGTCTTCCTTCAGGAGAACCAAAGTGTCAATTTTAATGTTCGCTTGCTTGACACGCCACTTTGAACGCTGCTGTAAAGTATTCAGATAGTCTTTGCTCCACCTTGTCCAGAACCGTTGAACCAATTGTGAGAGCTGCTGGAAATGCTTCAACCGGTTAGTAGAAGTGTCTAGAGTAGCACGTTGAGGTACAGCAACCAAAGCCTCTCCAATTAGGAAGTGTCCAGGCGTCAATACTTCCAAGTCCGTAGAGTCGTTAGTAAGGGGTAAAAGGGGGCGGGAATTGAGGATTGCCTCAATTTGCGTGAGTAATGTATAAAAACTTTCAAAATTCAAATGAAAATCTCCGAGAATTCGTTTAAGGTGGTATTTAAAAGAACGAACTGCTGACTCCCAAATGCCTCCATGGTGGGGAGATCTTGCAGGGATAAAACGCCATTCAATTGAATGTTCAGCAAAATAAGAATTATATTTTTTATGTACCGTATCTCGGACTATTTGAGTTAACTTTCTAAGCTCATTGTTGGCGCCTACAAAATTGAGGGCATTATCGCTAAATACTTGAGCTGGCAAGCCCCGACGAGAGACAAATCTTTTAAAGGCGTCCATAAATGCATTGGAACTCAAATCAGTGACTAATTCAACATGACAAGCACGAGTACTGAAACAAACAAAAATGCATAAGTAGCTTTTAATCAAAATTCTGGAACGCGTTTTTCCGTCCTTCATCAAGTAAGGGCCGGCGTAATCAATACCGCAAATTAAGAAAGGACGGGAAGGTTTGACCCGTTCAGTAGGCAACGAACCCATTAATTGATAAATATTTTTAGGCTTTACGCGGAAGCATACCATGCATTTACGCAAAACACTTCGTACGCAATTTCTACCACACACTATCCAAAATTTCGTTCGTATTTGAGATAAAATTATTTGGGAACCAGCATGCAAATGCTTTAAATGGAAATGAGTAACCAATAAGTTCGTAAAAGGGTGTTTTGATGGTAATATGACTTGATGCTTACTGTTGAAAGGTAAGTTTGAATTTACTAGTCTACCACCCACTCGCAGCAAATCATTTTTATCGAGAAACGGATTTAAACTTAAAAGTTTACTATTTCGTTCCAAAGGTTTCTTATTTTTTAGATTCTCGATTTCCCGTGAAAAACAATCTATTTGCACTAATTTACAAATTTTAAAAAGTGCATTTTCTAGGTCAGAAGTTAATAAACTGCCTGTTACCTTGGAAGGACTCTTTGCATTGTTGCAAAAGCGAAATATATAAGCAACAACTCGAATTAAAGTAGTATAAGAAGACCACTTTAAAAACATACTATTCGGGGTTCTAACTTCATTTTGATGAATAATAGGAAAAGATAAATGTATGTCTTGTTTTCGTATTTCATTAACTGAAATTTTTATTTTACGCAGGCTAGGCCAATTTTCCGGTTCTTGACTTAAAAAAGATGGTCCGTACCACCATAAAGGCGATTTTTCTAAAACCTGTGGCTCACAGCCTCGCGAAACAATATCAGCGGGATTGTTTAATGTATCTACATGAATCCAACTAATTCCGTCAGTAATGCGCTGAATTTCAGCAACACGGTTTGCTATAAAAATTTTCCACTTGCTTGGTTCTGAGCTTAACCAATCAAGTACGATCATCGAATCGGTAAACAGAAAAATATCAGATATTTGACATTTTAAATTATTAACTACGCGGTCTAATAATTGAGCCAACAACAACGCGGCGCATAATTCAAGACGCGGCAAGCTAGTTGAGCTTAAAGGTGCTAATCGAGATTTGGAGCAAATTAAATGTGAATTTAAATTACCTATGTCG
Source organism: Anthonomus grandis grandis (assembly GCF_022605725.1). Classification (NCBI taxonomy): domain Eukaryota; kingdom Metazoa; phylum Arthropoda; class Insecta; order Coleoptera; family Curculionidae; genus Anthonomus; species Anthonomus grandis. The sequence goes on from NC_065556.1 coordinate 10,656,110, forward strand.
TCACGAGAAATTATATACAAACATGCGCCGTAAGCGTCTTGTGATGCATCAGAAAACCCACAAATTATTATTGATTTTGTAGAACTGTGCTTGGAAACGACGCATCGCGGAATGTTAAAATTATTTAAATAATTTAATTTCTCAAGAAAATTAAGCCATTCCTCTGAAATCTCTTTGGGTACTTGGTCGTCCCAATCCAATTGTAGTTTCCAAACCTTTTGTAAAATTAATTTTGCCTTGACTATGACTGGATTAATTAATCCGAGTATGTCAAACAACTGACCAATTCCGGCTAAAATTGAACGTTTTGTTATTTGTACGTTATCCTGCTTAAGAGAAAATTTATAGCCGATTGTGTCATTTTTTGCATTCCACGTAGTGCCGAGTGCTTTTGTTTCTTCGTCGCCTTGTATCGAGTATGAAGTAGGAAAATCGTTTACAGATGTGCTCTCTAGCACTCGAAGCTCGTTTGACATCCATTTTCTAAGATTTAGACCTGCTTTTGCTAAAATTTCTGAAACCTCACTTTTTAGTTTTAACGCATATTCGATGTTATCGTGGCCAGAGATAAGATCATCAATATAAAAGTCGTTTATAATTATTTTACTCGCGTCAGGATGTGATTTTTTATGTCTTAGACCGACTTCATGAAGTACTCGAGTTGCTAGAAAGGATGCACTCGCCGTACTATAAGTTACGGTATTTAATTGGAAATGTAACAACTCTTTGGTTTGTTGATCGCGCCAAAGAATTCGTTGCAACTTTCTCTGCGATTCATCGACCAAAATCATCCGATACATTTTTTCTATGTCGGCAATCATAAGTATAGGGAAAAAGCGCATTTGTAAAACAATTTCAAACACGTCTTTTTGAATTTTTGGCCCTACTTTTAAAACATCATTTAGACTTAAGCCTGTGCTTGTTTTGGCACTGGCATTGAACACAACTCGCAATTTTGTTGTCGTACTTTCCTTTAGTACAGCATGGTGACTAAAATAAACATGTAGATCCTCGGGAGAATCTAAGGCTGGGTCTATTCGCGTCATGTGACCCAAGTCCTCATATTCTTTTAGGAATTTTGCGTATTCCTCGCGTAAATTCGGACGTTTTTCTAGGCGTTTTTCTAAAGAATTAAGGCATTTTAACGCACTCGCGAATGACTCACCAAGTTGTATATAATTTTCCTTTAAGGGAAGTTTGACTATAAACCGACCGCTTTCATCGTTTCGAACATTTTCCTTAAAATGTAATTCGCACTCTAATTCCTCATTTGTTAATTTATCTTGCTTACTTCCTACCGTTTCTATAAGCCAAAATTTTGTCAAAGTATTATTTAAATCATTATTATTATTCAGATTTAAAAAACATGAAACTGGCTTAGACGAGTCAGTATGTCTGAATTGTTTATTACATAAGGGTCCTGCAATAATCCAACCAAATTTCGTATTTTGCAAGATTGGTTTATTGCGGCCTAATTCGATGTTTTCATTATTTAAGCAACGGAAAAATATTTCTGTACCCAAAAGAATATCAATTTCCTGTGATTCATAAAATTCAGGATCCGCTAATTCGATATTCGATGGTATGTGCAACAAAGAGGGGTCAAAAGAAATTTGAGGTAAATTTACTGTTACGTTCTCTACCACTAGAAACTCTACGTCGCATTGAAAAGAACGGTATAACGATTGTACCTTTGTTTTAATTTTCGATAAAATGTTACAAGATGCGTTATTAATGCCAAAAACTGGCATATTTATTTTTTGTTCAGGCAAATTAAGCTTTTGTAAAAGTCGCTTACAGCAAAAATTTGACTGACTCGCAGAATCTAATAAGGCACGGCATTTTACTGGTTTGTTTAACGAATCGTATAAATACACCACTGCGGTGGCCAACAATACCTGCGTTTGGCACGTTTTTATTTTCTCTTTGTACGAGTTTAAATTAGTTTTACTGTCTAAATCGACGAACTCGCTGACTTCGCGAAACGTCGAGCAAGCATTTATGGTGGAGAAATTCGAATTATCACTTTGCTGCTCGGCCGCTGGCGGCGCTGAAGACGCTGACGTCAGGTGATGCCCGGCCGGTCGTTGGTGCTGCTGCTCACCGGCACTGACACTGTTGCCAATGCGTTCCGCTTCATCAGAGGAAAAGGGATTTGGACTTAGATTCGGGGTGGTGTTTAAATTGCAAGTATTTTGATATTGTGTGAAACGGGATTTATTTGGATTCGGATGGGAATTAAGCTGAGGGATGTTTTGAGCTGAAAAACTAAAATCGTGTAAGGCTGAATTGTGCTTTCTGTTGCAAAATCTACAATTTCGACTTGTGCAACTCTCGACATTATGCCCTCGTTTTAGACAATTAGTGCATATTCCCGCGCGCTTGACGGCGAAAAATCTTTTGCTTTCCGGTAAAGCAAGCAATTTTGGGCATTTATATGCGAAATGATTATTTTCATTACAAAAGGAACAATTTAAAAATGTGTTTTCTTTTGGCGCTGTATTATAATTATTATTGACAGGCACGAATTTGTTTTGATTACCCGAGTTTTCAATATTTACATGGCTAACGACGCGAAGAGAAGGCGATTTTAAAGTTGTTTGATTTTTACTATCAATCGTTTCTAGTATTTGACATTTATTTTTAAGATATGCTAAAAATTCATCTAGCTTAGGTGAATCCTTTTTGTTAAATATTTCCCATTCCTTGCGTGTCGTTGTGTCTAATTTTTGGGAAATCATGTATATAATTAAGGTATCCCAATAATCAACTGGTTCGTGTAATGTTTTAAGGGCACGGAGGTTTCTGATTACGTTATCTATTAATTTTCGTAGGGCTTGATGCGATTCTTTACCTACGCTTTGAGTTTCGAAAAGATTACGAACGTGATTATAAATAAGTACCCGTTTATTTTCATATCGCTCGCGTAATAATTTTAAGGCTTCGTCGTAATTATCCTCACAAATTTCTAGTGATTGTAAGACTTGTAGCGCTTCCCCGCGAAGACACGATTGTAGATGATAAAATTTTTGAATTTTTGAGAGTTCAAGATTTCTGTCTACCAATGCTTTGAAAGTTTCATAAAACTGCAACCAACCTTCGTACGAGCCGCTGAATTGTGGCAACGATATTGGTTGCAATTTTGTGACACAACTTTGTGCCGTTTGCACTTGTGTGTTTGCTTCATCGTACTGTTGCGCGCTATTATTTCGAATGTTAGATTTTTCAATAATGCGAATAGCTTTAGATGCTAAACTAGAATAGTCGTCTTCAAAAGATTCTCTCTCACATTCACGGTGCGGTTCCAGCTCTTCTAAACGCGATTGAACTTGTTGAAACTCAACCCAAACCGTCTCGAGTTTATCTAAACGTAATTTTAGTGAAACACTGTCTGGATTTTCACTGTTAGCGAAAGTACCAAATCTTGTAAGACTACTTTTTAATTGACCTCTACGACCTATTAATTTTTTAATTTCAACCTGAATGGCTGTTAAATTCTGATCGACCTCTTCACCTTGAAACATTTTTTGTTATATATATATTTTTTTATTTATTTTTTTTTTTTTAATGTTTATGACTTGTACGTACGATTGTTTTTAAGTAGCGAAGGTATTCTGTTTTTTCACGAATGAAACGAAACGAACGAAACGACCTTAAACGAATTATAATTAGATACGAACAACACTACTTAAAATGTATTTTTTGTTTGTTTTTCTTTTTTATGAAATATACGCATTAAACACACAAAATTGGCATGCATAGGAAGGGAAAAGTGTGGTAAAAGCTGGGTATTAAATGTGGATTTACTAACGACGATTAGTTTTAACGTTTTTTTTTTTTGGAATGGACCTACTTGGATTTGAAGTCTGGCAACGCTGCAACCTGCATCCTGTTCACGCTGACGAACATGGCCGACGACGAAATTATGAAGCCCTCGATGACGAAACTTTAACACGGCTTAATCGGGCTCGAATGACCAAAAAGATTATGTACGATCGCTGGTGTTGAAGATAGTGGACTGTATATTTATTGAAAGACTTTTGTTTTTATTAAAACTTTTATTAGACAACTTAAAACTGATAAATTACAGGAGCAAAACTGAACTTAAATGTTATCGCGTCGCGTGAACAGCTGGAAGAGAAGAGAGCGGATAATCGAGCGGTAAAACGACCGATACTGCCGGAGCGTACACTCGAGTCTGTTTTATTGGCCTAATAAAAGATGGCGGCATTAGTTATAAGAGAATAAACAGCAGAATAAACACTTATGGAATGTACAACACTCGCCTTCCAAATGCTCAACTTGCTTATTTTCAGCATTTACTTCACCAGATATATTGATGCTTTGTAGGGCATCATTTTGTTTAGAAAGGTCACGCATTACATTATGCAGACTTGTAGATGGTTGCCTATTTTCCTTTTGACGGTCATTATAGTCTTTGGTATTCGCTAAAACAAAAACTAAATATATTATTTGAACTCTCTCACCGGTAACTAACTAACCTTGACTAACACTTGGTTCTAAATTATGAAATATTTTAATTGGGGAAATTTCCCATGAATCATTCTCACTTTTTCGATAAACTTTAAATCTCTCTTTACTCCTTAGCTCCTTATGTGCTAATAACACAATTTTTTTAGCTTTTAAAGATATTTTAATTAATTTATTGTTGGTAAATCACAACCTGTTCCTGTTAAAAACTACAAACAATAATAAATCAGCTAATTTATTCTAAGCACATAACCTTACTTTTTGGAGCTTAGTTGGGTTTTGCTGTCTAGTCATAGTTTATTCGAAAGGTAGTTAACTTAGTGGATTTTACTTGTTTCATATTAACATGGATGGAACTTGGGTAAAACGGACCCCGTTGTCACAGCATAACAACAAATTTCCTGCCCTGTAAATATTAGGGAAAATGTTTTACGGAGTTGACAACCGCGAGTGTTTCTAACTCATAAGAATAATATTTTGATTCGCATAGAGAAGTTCTTTTACTAAAATATTCGATAACCCAGTTTTTATTATTTACCTTTAAGAATAAAATAGCACCATAGCCTTCAGAGCTGGCATCAGTATGAAGCTTGATAGAATACATAAGATTGAAAATCATGTGCACGGTACTGTACCGTGAGCCTACCTCAACCTATGAGCACTGGCTCAATATGGAAATTATCTTTTTGCCTGACGTTAACTGATAAAGAGGTCTTATAACCTATGCGAACATGGGGATAAATTTTCTAAAATAGGAACTAAGTCCAATAAATTATCTTAATTGGGTAACAGTTTGTGGCCAGGGCAACTCCGTTAAAGCCTTAACTTTACGACGGCTTATACGAATTTCTTCAGATGAAACTTCATAACCAAGATATTCTATTTTGGGCTTAAGAAATGAACATTTAGATATATTGAAGGGAATCCAGCTTTTGTCAATGTATTTAGCACTAAAGATAATCTTTAGCACTTTATTTACCGAAGAAACCATGACCATAATATCATCCATCTACAACAAAAGAATTACCCAAATCTTCAAATGCGTTGATGACACTTTGCTGAAATACAGATGACGCGTTTCTGAGTCCAAACGGCATCGTTAAATACTCATATTGTCCATCGGGAAGCACAAAAGCAGTACGCTATCTATCGAATCAGGGTATATAGGGATTTGATGAAATCTGCTAGCCATATCTAAACATAAGAAATATTTAGAATTATTGAGTCGGTTGGTTTGATCAGATATTAATGGCAAGGGGAATTTATCGGAAACGATATTAGAATTTAACTCTTTAAAGTCAACACACAAACGGTCAGAACTATTTTTTTTTCTTTACAAGTAACATTAGTCTGGAGTAAGGAGAACAGCTGAGACGAATAATTTTATATTTAAGCAATTCATCAATAATATTTCTTACCACCTGTCTTTTTTCAGGACTAAGTCGATGTAGTCGTCGATGAATGGTTTTATTTAGATCAGTTAATGGGCTTTCTAATTGGCTAGTAGAAACCCTAGTTGAAGGAAGACCTTTTATAAATGACTCAGAAAATGTTGATGAATCTCATATATATATTTATTATAAATATATATAATTATAATAAATATATATATTATATATTTATTATATTTATATCAATAATAATGTTTATTCCAAAACCCTGGCTAAGAGTTTTACGACCAACCATTATATCGTACTATATTTCATATAGTCATTCGGAACTACATGAAATATAATCTCTAAAGGAAAATTATTTAATTTAACTTTAGCTAGTATCTGTAAAGTACAGTTTACCGTAAACTTTTCAATGCCTTTCAAAATAGCTAACGTATTTATTCGTTTGCCCGAGAGTTTTGCTAAGATAATTTCTTTTATTAAAGAACACTCGGCACCAGAATCAAAACAAAATATGTATGACTCACCCTATTAAATCAGCACACTTGGGAAAGCCACTATAAAGTACTTTATTCTAAAGCTTTGCTTAGTGCAATTATAAGTGCACTGCCTTCTAATGGATTATCTGCCAAACAAAGCTCAAGCGTAGGACACCAGGAAGTGGAATCAGTGTCGTCCTCTGGTTAAATTTAGCGAAGAAAAGAGTAATAATATTTTTACCACTTTGTGCAATTATCTCAATAGCTTTAATTAAATCAAGTAAATTACGAGTTTATGCTTTCAAAATTTGATTCCATTGTCCTTCAGAAATTCCAGCTTGTGGGTGTGAATTAGATTCCAAATCTGATGTAGGAATAAAGTTACTTTTACTTTTAGACGTATTAGTTTATTATAATACGAAGCACCACGATATAAAGAACAACAAAAATAACTAACAATGAAGAACTAATATTATAATGACAAAAGCTAACAACGCCGAACGAGCCAAACGAATTCACAAGCTTGTCTTCGGCCACCTCGATATTCAAATTCTAACTGCTCAAAATTTTCTTTGACTTCCTCGCTTATCGAGCCGAATTCCGAGCTGGTGACTACGTTCGCAAAAAAAAATGAAGATTGCGTTGCCCATTCCTTTGTTGATAACTTAAAATAACAAAACAAAAGAAATAATATAATTCTTCCGACACAAATATATAAATATAATATTTGATGATTATTCAATAAAATTAAGAGAATAAAATCAATTGCCATGAGGAAGCTTCATGACCTCTCATCTAAATTGTTTCTAATTGGTCGGAAGCAATTTGGATACTGTCATATTTAAAGGCAGCAGACAAAAAGCCCGCAGAGCTCTGTATATGGGACCATTTTCAAAGGATGCACCTGCATGATACGAAATAGATAGCGAAATAGATAGTTTCAGCCCCTTCAGTAACTACAGATATTACATTACATTTAAAAAAAACCAAACTACTAGTTACAGTAGTTATAGTAAACTATTGGTTAATATTATATCAAAGATGGAGTCGCTAAAATATTAAATTTCTGAAAATATGGAGACCTCCAGATGGAGGTTGCAATCATTGCTGTAGTTCGTTTCTTATAAACCTTAAAAAAGTTTATAAGATGGCTCTTAAGTCTCTCCATGGCATGAGCTAACCCTTAAGGTGCCCAAAATATAAATACAGACTTCTACTTTGAGTATGGAACCCGTCACATATCGTAGGATATATGATGGTTTCCATAAAGATTGGATACTGAATCACGACGCCAGCGATAGCAAGTAAATGCACCCAACTTGGAACATTTTTCAAGTTTAAACTGTAATTTTGTAAAAACAGCTGCTATTCAGAAATGATTATAAATTGATTTCGGTTAGTCATGTCGCTTACATTAATTTGAGATATTAAAGATCTTAAAAAATAAACATTAAATGTACCAAAAAAATAAAAAGTCGGTGTTCCAAGTCAGGTACCTAGTGCTTCCTGAATGGAACACCATTAATATTCCTCTAAATATCCAGTAGGGCCTCATTTAATGTAACTTGGTACATAAAAAAAATGAAATAATTTTTTTTACTAAAATAAACCTTAATTTAAAAAAAAGGACAGATTGCTAAGAAAATATTTATTTCTTTATAATCTGCAAATACAAAACTTAAATTTCTCAAAACAAAAATATTAACTTAAAAATAACGAGATCAACTTAGGAAACATTCTGAGAAAAAACAAAAAATCACATAGGTATTCTGAAATCTAAACTTCTAAAAATATACCTATTTATTTCAGGTCGTAAATCTCCTTATTTGGGATAACAAAACTGTAGTGACCTCTTACTACAACAGGGGAATTGAGTTTCAACTTTATCATACCAATATCCACTATGGAAAAATCATCTATGTCTGGAAAAACAAATGTATTTTCCGGACATTTTTTACCAACAAACCTTCTCATGAATTTACAATGAAACTGATCATAAGAGCTCAACTTTTCTTCAATTTTTCCCACATAGTGAGAACATCTAACGACCTTTCTTATTTCTGTTTTGAACTCTACCAAAACGAATTCACCAGGGGCAAGGTGAGACTCATTAGGTGCCGAAGAATTCTCCTGCCTAACAATATCTTCTAAGGTTTCGTAGTCTTTAGATGAGTCATGAACCGAAAAATCTGAGATATTTGAATCTGAGCTACTACTGGTTTCATGTCTCTTCTTATTCTTTCGTTTCAAGCCGCTGGTGCTTGGTTGAATCGCATCCTCCTCGAAATTCTGCGAAGTTGTATGAATCACGCTTTCAATCACGCTGTCTACTGAGTTAGGTGCTGTATTTTCTTGATTGTCAATATTACTAGCAGTAATACTTTTGCCGGGAGCTACGTCAAGGCGTTTTTTCTTATAAGTGCGGTCTTTAGCTTTGTTCGGATATCGCATATTTTCCAATAATTCCATAAAAGAAGAGTTCATTTTGTCGGATTGTTCTTGTGTAGGAATTTTCTTAACCCATGTAGGTAAACGCTTGAGTACAGGATTGGGATCACATGAACAAATCTCACAAGCTCTAAAACCATTGATAAGATTCTGAGAAGAATCTTTCAAACCCTCTAGTGTTAACCTTAGTAGAGATTGAAACTGGTCCTTAGACACATCCCCGGTTTTTAATTTTCCAAGAATCTAGTTGCTTTCTCCAAGAGACTTTTAGAGGGTGAAAAAACGAAACATCTAATGGTTGACAAAGATACGTGCTGTTTGGCGGTAACAACACAAACCTAATGTTGTATTTTTCACATTTCTGTATTACAGAAAGGGAGAGGTGACTTGACAAATTATCTTCGATCATAACTTTGGGCTTGTCATCTAATTTTTTTACAAATGGAATCACAATAGAATAAAACCAATCTTCGGAGATTCTTGTGTCAAACCATCCGGATTTCGACCGATTGTATCTACAGTCTTTAGATCCATGATGAGTCCAAGTATCATACAGGTGCGCACTCTTGTAAACTACGTAAGGAGGAAATATGGTCCCGTCAGCAGTCCCGGCCATCATAACAGAGACAGAAGCTTTACTACTATCAATGCAGCACTCAGGATGTTTTGAACCCCATTTAACTATGACTCGTTTTTTTCCGGGGTCGTCTTTAAAGTTAGTGTCATCATCATTAAAGATATGACTTGGTTCTACCCCTTCCAAAGATTTTAATAATTCCGAAAAATAATCATTGATTATCTCTTCAGATACTTCAGAACGAGATCTTTTGACACTTTCTGCATTTCTTTTTGTTAACTCCTTTCGATGTTCAAATAGAAGTATTTCCATCCATCTGCGATCAGGCATGTTATTTTTAAATCTCTTTTCTTTGACTCCTTTTTGGTCCAAGCAATTTTGAACAAGAATTTTTATATCGTAAACAATGAAAGAAAACCCTCAACTACCTGCCATTTTTATCCCATAAACTAATTAATTCTCCTCTGCATCTGACAGAACCTTCTGGCCTCTGTATTTGCGAGTGGATAGACCTCTTCTTTTACGTGATAAGGTCTTTAGTGAAACACCAAATTGCTTTGAGGCTGATCTTAGTGTTTGACCTTGTGCCATTGCCTCCAATACCCTTCGCAGCGTATTATCACTGTAATTGTGATAAGTGCGAGAGCCTAAAACTCTTCTGGATTTTCGAGCCACGTGTTTGTGTAATATCCCAGTAAATAAATCTGGAAAAAAAAATTGTTACGGCAGTGTAAAGTGTACATAACTTGGAACACAAAAAACATTTATTCCAAGTCACGTTACCCTAGGAATTTATCTAAAGAAAAAATTTCACCACGCCATTGTCTACTTTATGGTTAAGCACGTTTAAGGTTACTTAGAAAACACATTTACACATATCTTACGACATATAGAACGTAATTATCATAAATAATATTTCTTTTACAACAAGAGTTTTTCACGTGTTTTTATTTGACAAAAAAATCATATTTTTTAAAGCGTCCCAAAAATTCCTGCGTAACGCACCAAGTAGCACCTCGCTTGAAGTATCAACTAACACTGTTAATCAGAGAAAATTACCCGTCGCATCACTTCGAGTATGCTCAAGGTCGTATTTGGGGAGGAGAAAATTGTTCCAAGTCACATCCCCGTTCCAAGTTGGGCATTTACGGCACTGCTCAATGTAGTCCCAAGAGAATTAATATCATGACTTTAGTTCAACAGAAGATTTTATTGGACCTCTAGAAATTTATTTATTTGATAAAAGTTGAATTGAGAGAAAGTGGTCTAGATTCAAGTTAGACATTAATAGAGTCCCGAGGCATAACTCTATTAAAGTATATGAAACGTTTTTTTGAGCTATTTATAGACGTGTCCATATTGGCAAATAAGTCACTGTTTAAAATATTTTTAATCACTCATTTACATGTTGGATAAAGAGACGGATCCATATGGAGAACTCTGAAGTAATGTCTCTAACTAGGAATGGTTCGACTTTTCATCGTTAGTGACACAAATCATCTTTTGATTGCAAAGTTTTGTTTCAATTTTTGAAACTAGATGGTGGTGTCAATGTAAATTAATAAAGTCAAATACTGTAATTACTGATAAATTAAAATACTACCGCCCCTAAATCTTTTGTTGCTTATCAATTTAGTTTACGATATGGTTTATGGTATTATAAACAGCTAACCTAACTAATAACTAATAAACTATTTTAAACTAATTCGTCTTAAAAATACACTCTTATAGTTGTGCATCACTTGCCTATTATTCTTTAAATAAATGTCCTACTAGTTTTGGACAGATATCTCCATCCTTGGAACTTAAAATAAAGAAATAAGAACCTCAAATAGACTTTTGGCTAAAATAATTCGAATTTATGACTATGGCTTTTCCAGTTATAGAAATTACAACTGTTTAGAATGAAACATATTAAAATGGCAATGTTAGTTGGAACAAAGACATTGTGCAGTTAAATTACAGATTAACGGTAAATTTACAGAAACTGTAACTACTTAAGATACATCTAAATAGTGAAATAAAAAATTTCAAGTTTAAACGAAAATTTTACATAGCTCGGACATTCGTACTTAACTAATAATTTAGTCAAAAAAATTGTCAGTTCAGATAAATTAAAATAAAAGGCAAGATAGGCAACCTAATTATTATTAACATTTCAGAATTAGTATATTATATAACGATTGTCACGATTTAAGAGCACTTATAGAGGTAAACTTAATGAATTAAAGAAATGTATTCAATAATGATTCAGAATTAGCATATTAGATTCTCACAATTAAAGAGCACTTACAGAGACAAATTTAATAATTTAATGTGTTTGATGTGTTTATTCATTGACACAAGTTTTAATTACTTGGAAAAAATGCAAATATTTAATGTCAAAATTGTGCTTCTTGAGGTGTATAAGTCGAGAAAAATTTGAATTAATATTTAAATACCATACCTTACCATCATATTTATTATGTAATTAAAAAATTTATCGGCAACACTTTTGTTATTTTTTAGGGGGATAAAAAAAAACTAAAACATTAAATCCTTAAAACCTTTATAACATTCTTAAAAGTATTATGTAGGAATATTCGCTAATGACCTTCTTTTTGTATTAAGGATTTATAATAATATTGAGAGTACTCTTTTAAGTCATTATTTACTTAAAAATGATTTTTTTTAACTTAATTGTTGAGTCAAGAAAAAACATCTACTATCAATTTATTGGAAAAAGTGAGTTTTTATTTTCTTGCATCTTGCAACTTCGGGTTCACACCAACTTTTATATTTGATGTCATCGTAAAACACGTCCTTGAATTTTATCCCAATATAAAAAATATGATATTGTATATTAATGTATATTATTTGGATAAGGGGAAATGAAACACCTATTATTAAACCTTCATTTAATATACTATGGTCCTAAACGTAAGTATTCGGATTTTCAAAATACATGAGTAATTTATGGTAAATTATGGAATATTTAGGATCAAATAAATATTGGGTATATATCGCAAATAAACCAGGTGGCTATTAAGTTCCATAATGATTATTATATAACACTAATAGATTTTACATTAATAAAGTTACCGTGTGCAATTATCATTAGAACAACCTCATTTGAAATTTAAAAAAAAAATAGTTACTCAAATGACATCTCGATAACACTATTCTAGCAATTGTACAAAAACAGCAAAAATATGTGGTGTTTATTAATTTTAAGGGTGATTTAACTAATTATAATTAAAAGTACCCTTTTAATTAATCAGTGCCTTCTAAAAAAAATATAATAAAATTAAGCAGTCGAGGTTTTAGCGAAATAAATATATTTTGACCGATAATAACTCTGCTTTTGCTGGACCACTCCGTTTATCATCCTTATTATCTCCCTTGTTTCTAGGGTGGAATGTACATATTTCAACTAATGGATTACTATTCTGCCAGTGGAATGTCACTACTATGGGTGTGTTTCTTCCAAACAGTCGCTATTTCGTGGGTATTTGGCGTTGAAAAGTTGTGCGACTGCATCGAACAAATGATGGGAATACGGCCCAATCTATTTTGGAAGTTTTGTTGGAAATACTGTGCACCTACCGTTATAGCTGTAAGTATAACCAATAATAATATGATTAAGTATCTTAAAATTATCTTAAAATCAAAATCAATATACACAAATTTCATTTTGGAAAAGTCAGTTCGGTATTCCAAGAAATCCTAAAATTGAAAATTATGAGGCACAATTGTATTTAAAATCTTTACGAAAACATAATTTTTTTATTTTATTAAAACTCATAAAAATCAAATTTAAACTAAAGTCGTTTAAAATATTTCCATTGTGTTTACATTTCTCGATGGACGCCTGTGGACGACTTATGAGAACGACATCGAGAAACAATTCGGGAGGCTAATGTTTACCTTTTTTTTCATCACAAGGATACGAGCAAAAATAGTTTATTTTAATATTAGATATGATCATTACTGTATGTAATTTTTTTCGATAAATTAATATAAATTAAGTGTCAAATAAATTTCAGATTTACTTTACTTACTCACTGCATAATTTTTATGCATTTATTTATATTTATTCATGTAATAAATAAACTATTGCCTTTTTCATTAACGAGAATTTTGTGTATCCACATGAGTGGAAAAAGGAATTTCGCAAATAAATAAAATTGGGACAAAATATTTTTTACTACTAAAAAAAATATTATAAACAACAAAATATTAAAATACTTTACTTACATATTATAGCAAAGTCTATATCGGATGACACAGAAAAAAGGGAACACTTAATTTTAAACTTTAAACTAGTTTTCTTTTCAAGATAAACAAATGAAATTTGCTATATTGATAGAATTATTATAAAAGCATCTTTTGACCTATTCAGTTGTTTTCCGTCACTTCTGGTTTAACCGGAAGTGACAGACATTTTCTTATTTTAAAAGAGACACTTGGTAAATTATTACGTATTCCAATAGAAAATAATATTGTGAAAACAATGATGTTACATTTGCTACTTTTTATTTTATATTTATAGAAATCAATTTTTTAAATTTATTTTAAAATAGGGTGCCATGAATACGTTAAAAGTGTTAATTTTTATTCAAGTAATCATGGAAAAATCGGTTTCATTGCATTTTATAGCTGCGTTTTAAAGCATTCTTCAATTATTTTTAAATTGATATAATAAATGACATCTTGACAAGTAAAATTTTAGTGTCTACTAATATTTGAAATATTAATTGATTCCATTTCAAAAGTGGTTGTTTATGATAAAATGCAATTAAAAAAAATAAAGTAAATTCTAAAAATATTGGTTTGGAAATTTTAAATAGGCGTGTAAAACATTCACGTAATAAAATACAATGAATGTTATTTTTCCGGGATTATCTTTAATCAAGATTAAAGATTAAAACTTTCAACGCCCCCATGGTACGCTATTTCAAAATTTAAATCGGTTTTTCTATGAATATAAAACAAAAAGTAGTAAATGCGGTATCATTATTCTTAGAATATTATTTTCTATCAAAATACGTAATAATATGCCAATTGTCCTATTTAAAATAAAAAAGTTAGTGTCAAAACATAACAGAAATATAGACATAATAACAAAAAATAACAGAATATGTTAAAAAACTTATTTAGTGTTCCCTTTTTCCTATGTCACCCGGTATATTTCAAAAAAAGTAAAAATACATAGACTTTGATTATAGAGTATTTTTTTTAGCTTAAGCACTAGTGCCTTAAAGAATATCAAAGTCAAATGTTAAAAAATATATACTGAAAAGGGCGTCAAAATAAGACGTCTTACATTTTAACAACAAACCAACAGATATAAATGATGAATTATTTGTTGACTTTTTTTAGTACATAGGTCTGATACCTGCAGCTCTGCATATTTTAAATATTTTTAATATTTTCATGATAGTTTTCAGTTGGCTGTTCGAGAAATATAAACTCAAAAAAAAGAGCAGCTTTAAAAAAATATATTACATATAAACTTATGAATTAATATGTCTTTACATCTTTATGCTTATTGTTAAATCAAAATTCAACGAAAATTTTCTAGCAAAAATATAGAATAAAATATATTTACACTGCTTTATTCGTATTTGATGTTAAAATTTACTATAAGTGAAAGTAGTTTATGCACATAACTTGTGAACTAGCTCTCTTTGATTCTCTATTGCTAGAGTATATTTTGATAACCTTAATACTGGCAGCTTTTCTTTAATTTAATTACCTTCGCGAAAGGCGCAAATGTGTACACCATTGTAGGTGAATCGGTTTTATCGATCTATCAAAAAAATATAGAAGATGACTACTAGCAATGTAGTCCATTCTAATATGATATTCGAAGACTAAACAGCATCACTGTATTATTAAACCGCAACCTGCCGAAAAGTATTGATTATCGAGATATGTTAGTGAGTGATATTTTAGGCTAATAATATGTACGTACTACTGGCGCAAAACTCGATGCATATCCTGCTCTAGGTTTGGGCATTAATATGAGTGCCATTCAGCCCGAGGGTTTGTGTATTTCTTGACTAATTCAACTACCTATGTGTTTTCTCGATTGCCGATGCAGTAATGCGCTCCTATAAAGTGATATATCTAGCAACTAACAGCTCAGAGAAAATTAAAATTTTTCCTCACAAGAAAAGGATACCACCAGATGTACATGTATATGATGCCATGTAAGAAGAATACCACTTGGGTCTTTCTGGAATAAGTCTTAATGATAGTGACCTTTTTGAAATCGATCAAGAATACGATATTATTATTGCTTAAAAGTTTTAACCGATGTATTATAGTAGTATAAGTATTTTAGTATAGTAAAAAATACCACGTAAAGGCCTTACTTATTATTCTTACTTACTTTTCTGTAGACTATTTTTTCCTTTATTTCCATATCATTGTAGTGAGTTCTGTCTTATTTCCTTTATGAAAATCGTGATCTCTTTATAGATTACCTTCACTTCTTCGGAGTCTTTTATCGTAATTCAAATTTTTTTGTTTTCTAGAGAAAACCGATTCTAGATCATTTTCAGTTGATTGGAGGTTTTGAAAAGTAAAGCATTCATAGGGGATAAAAGTAAGGGAAGTTTATAACAACTGCTAGAGGTTTGTTTATGACCAAACTCAGTGACATATTCTGTTATGCCTGTGTGCACCGTATGAACTTAATCTCCATTAGGTTTATCACAATTATTTAATACCACTTAGTTCGAAAATCTGCAATGCAATATGCAAAAATTGTGATTTGATTAGATGAATTTTTAATCCAAGTTTTATTAAATTCGAGGTCAAGCTCTGGTTTTATTGTCTTGTTATTAAAGAATTAATTATGTATGTATTCTAGAATTAATTATGTAGTATCTTTGGAATTATTATAATAAAATTTTATTGTTGTGTTATGAACAAAGGCTTCGATTGAGTTTGAGGCTATAGTTTGTGGTTATTACTATCACGGATATAGAAGATGAGATATTATCATCAATTATGGATTTCCACGTAGAAATTATGAGAGAAGTGAGAAGTAAATATTTTGCTATTAAAATTAGTTTAGTTTGTATTAATATTATAATCTAATGAAATCTAAGTGAAAATAATGAAATCCCTTTACCGCATTTTTGTTTACAATCTGTAATAATAAATTTTCTACGTTATGAAAAATATACAGGTTGTCCCATACGTATACCGTGCGGAGGACTCGTAGGTATGGCAGCTCTGTAGGCGGTCATCCACCCAAGAGCTCCACTATTTTGAACTGAAGCACGCATCAGCTCATACATCTTAAACGCTAATTTAGTCTAATAATTACCGTTTTTTGTACCTTAATTCAAAGTCGTCGTGTGTTGCATATAAATTCAGTCAGACAGTCATTCAACACGTTCAACAACCAAAAGTCAGTCGATGATTTGGAGAAAATTATGACATAAATGTACTAAATTAATTATATTAAATTAGTACATATTTTATTAAATATTATTATAAATAAATTAATAAGAAAAAATTGAGTCAAAGCTTACTAAATTAGAAGCAACCATATCTTCATTTTGTGATCGCATCGAAAATTGAAAACACTCCATTGCCAAAAACTCAAAGTCAATAACTTTATTTGAAAAGCGATTGGAGCAGATGGAACAACATTCAAAAAACAATTGTCAGCATTCGTGGTATTGAGATTAGAGATAAGCAAAATATTCCTGCAGAGATATGTTTGTTCATTAAGAAGAACCTCAATATCTTGTGCTTACCTCAGGATATGAACCTTACCTTTACCATTAATAATATTAATAATTAGGGTAAGTTCGCTTTGTATCAACCATATATCAACACCAAAAAAATCTGTTGTGGCTGCCAAAACTACTCAAACACTCTGGTGTGATAATGTTTGAGGATCTAACGAAAAAAACACTCAATGCTGGTTGCCGCTAAACAAAAATATAGGAAAAACGCTTGATCCTCGGATGGAAAAATCTTATATAACATAACTTACCCTAGAGCAAAGAGTTTTGAGGTTACTTCAAACCAGCTTACACTATCTTTATTTCGAAATAGCAAATAATACCTTATCATCCATTAATTTATCATTGTATAGTTACAATTTAGGTATAAATTTAGACAATAGTAATTAAGTGAACAATAATAAAATGGCTGATGCATTAAAATCAAGTGTTGCACTAACTTATAAAAAATGTTGCACTTCTAAAAAGCTTTGATGGTCAACCATCCAGATTAGAGACATTTTAAACCAGATTGATACCTTTCATGCAAGATACTTTAATGTAGACTCATCGCAATAAGAATATGTAATTTTAGCCATTAAATCAAAAATCATAGGAGAAGCTAAACATTTTTTATTGACAAAATCTTACTTAAACTCTTGGGCAGACATAAAAATTACATTATAACAGAAATTTAATGATCCAATTACTAGGGCAAATTTACAACAATTAATTTGCTTAAGTTAAAAAACGAATCTATTAGTGATTATATTCACAGTTTTTTAGTTTATAGTTATTAGTTAATAAAATTAATAATAAGATTTGTTCCGAAATTAATAATATCCAGAACAATTATCATTAATCAAAATGAACTAACAACTACACAAAATCTTTTGGCGAACGTCCCTAACGAACTTAGAATATTACGTATAGTGCAAAAACCGGAAACTTTAGATCAAGCTATCTATATTATTACAAACTATGATATTTTATGAAGTCAAAACCAATTCAAAAATGACTACTTACTGCTACTAATAATCAAAATGCTGCAAGGCAAACCCTACACAAACCACCAAATCAACCACAAATAAACCAACAAAGACAGATTTTGTAATAATTAATCGAGATCACAAAATCAATTTAATCAACATAGACAAGGTCAATCCAATCAATTTAGGATTAAATCAATCTAGACCATATAACCAACCATTCAATAAACTGCAAAACTAGCAGTTTACACAAAGACACCCGCAACGCATACCTCAATATCCCCAACTAATGTCCGGAATACAATACACTAACACAAAATCCCAATATCCTTAACCCATGTCTGGAGTAAGTGTACAACCTAGAAGAGGTCGCATAGTCTGATAGCCATAATGAAAACGTCCCACATTCTGACAACTATGACGAACCCTAATATGAGAAAAATTATTATCCAAATTATAATCCTGAAGGTAATTCTGAAGACTCACTAGTAGAAAAACTAGAACATGTTCATTTAGAAGCCTCAAAGAAAACAAACCCTGCTTAAGTTTAAATAGTTTCCAAGTCAATCAACTACCCGTCGTACACATTCCTAATCGAAATACCCCCAGAAACTATCTAAAAATGTATAATAACAATCTACCCAACAATATAACTTGGTTAATCCCCTATTTTCATAATGAAGAATTAACAGTTTAACGATTAAGTTACTTAGTTAGGAACGAATGAAAATAATCCTTATGTAATAGATATCATAGATATAATCAATCTAGAAGATCAATTGCATTATAAGGTCATATATCCAATGGATTACCTTTGGAACCGATTGAACTTGATAATTATGAAATACCTAGATAAAACTAGATAATAAAGAGGAACGCATATAACTTTTTAAACTAATAAGAAAATTTGAAAAAGTCTTACACAAACCCGGAGATAAATTAACGTTTTCAAATCAGGTAGAACGTAAAATAAACATTTCCGATGAAATCTCAGTTTATGCTAAAAGCTTTAGATATCCACATATCCATAAACAAGAAGTCGAGAACGAAATTGAACAAATGTTAGATGACGAAGCAATGGATAATGTCTTACGAGGTTTGCTAGGCAAAATATATTTAGTCTGCATGGACGACATCTTGTTTCGACATTATATTCTCAACCAGCCCGCAAGAACATCTTAACAATCTTAAATTAGTCTTCGAACGACCTATATCCTTTAACATGAAAATATAATTAGATAAATGTGAATTTTTGAAAAAAAACCGTGGAATTCGTAGAACATATCATAACACTAGATGGAGTTAAACTTCAATTGATTGATTTGATTGATTTTATTGAAAATAACCACATCAACGGTTATTTTCAATCAATGAGCCTGACTCAAAACTAGTAAGATGGCGACTCAAACTTCAAAAGTATGATTATACAATTCAATATAAGAAAG
This sequence comes from Anthonomus grandis grandis, assembly GCF_022605725.1. NCBI lineage: Eukaryota > Metazoa > Arthropoda > Insecta > Coleoptera > Curculionidae > Anthonomus > Anthonomus grandis. The sequence continues at coordinate 10,675,660 of NC_065556.1, forward strand.
GTATTCATAATAGCAACGTCGCTGCACTTTTACGATCATCAAAAGAAATACACTCCATGAAAATCAAAAAAAACCTCTTTCTACTCACATTTCAGCAAAATACGATGACAATGAGGCAGATGACCAATATTTATGGCACGATAAAATCAAGCATATATTTGATGACTTTCAAGATCAACCTAAACAGACACAGCGAGTCTATCTATAAAAAATTTATCCCCAGAACCTCAAGAGGTTTTAAACAACAAAAAAGATAACTGAAACAGAAACAGTACACACATCAAATGAAGACCCTATATTAGATGCCCCGTATGCCAATAAATCTTTAGATATTTTCAAAAATCAGATTATATTTAAATGGACAGTAAAAGCAAAACTCTATGTGACTAAAACCTATTCGAACAAAAAAAAGACTAATTAATTTTATAAATAAGGATCCCTTAACCTTTGATATATAATTACTCTTTAAAGATTATCTACCACTAGATACATAATATTGCTTATATTTCCAAAATAAGGAATTAGAAAATGAAACTACTTAAAAATTAGGGAATTTTAAGAATTTTCCAGGAAACGTTTAAAAATAACGCAAACAAACTTGTTATTTCAAACACACTCCTTGAAGACGTTTTAAACATAGATCAAAGAAAATAAATTATACAAAGATATCATACCACGAAAACATCGCACAGAGGAATGCCGGAAAACATAAAAACATTAAACAACGTTATTACTGGCCAAGCCTGGAAAGTGTCGTTATAGATTGTGTAAATACTTGTGAAACATGTCAAAAAACAAACTATGATCGACACCCATACTAAGTTGTATATAAATCAATCCCAACTGGATTAAAACATTTTAAACATATATACATGAAGTCCATTTAATATCGCGGTGCTCGATTGCGGCTAAACCTTGAAACGAAAGAAACCTTAACGTAACGTAAACGTAATAAAACAGATTTTAAATTACCAATTAAATTTTGAAAAAAATCTAAACTAAATGCCAGCTGACTATGTTTATGAACTAGTACAAATATTTAAAGAACTCAATGAAAATATAACATCTAAATTAAATGCAAAAAAGGCAAATAATTTAGCAAAGCTAATAAAAAAACGAGAAAATGATCACGAAATACCTGAAGCTACTACACAACTCACAGGCACACCGCAAAAACTAGCGTCAAAACTAGAGTCTAAATATAGGAAAACTAAGTTTAGGAATCAGTGACATCCCAAGAATATTAAAAGACGATCGTAATTTTCAAGAACAAAACCATGAAGCTATAATCATTCTTCTACTTCCGCTAATCGTCAATATCCAGCATAAGATTGAAGAATTAACATTTTTTTTGCTATCAGTGTACCAAGGAATTAGTTATATCGTAACAAATTACCATCACGTATATTATCATGTTAATTTAACCAACATAAAAGCATTATACATTACAAAAACAACCCTTTTACAAACTTCTATCACTCTCGGAAAAACTAACGTTGCCCCTTACTTTCATTTATACAAGGTGTCTACTATAAAAACCGCCAAACTTTAAGAGGTGATTAAACAAGTCATTTGCAACAAAAAAGTCGTATAACATTATTTTGAAAAGTTGTTAGTTCTTCTGGGATTTTTTGATTTTATCAAATTTCTTTGTTTTTTTCTTCATATAAACAAGAATATCTCCGTTATTCTTACCACTACATAAAATTTAGATATACCATCTGAAAGAGAATTAAATTTACTATAAGACGGGTATATTTAAATTTTTGAGTAATTTTTTATACCGGGTGTTATCAGAAGTTAGATGTAACATTTGGAAAATGTGCAAAATTAGTGGTATCTTCTTCGTTGCCGTTTTTCTAAAATTTGGTAAATAGGGACATGTTTTTTTTAGCAAAAACTACTGCATTTAAATGCTTTCAAATGATATACTTACTTTTATGATGGCTATGTGTTTTCACAGCAATGTCATGGGCAAAAAAAGAAAACCACAAAAATTTTCAAGTTTTCTAATTTTATATTTCTTGATTGACCAAAATTAAAAAATCAAAATTTCATCAAACAAGCCTAAAATTATAACAATTGTTCAAAATGTCTTCCCTCTTGTTAAATATATTTGATGCATCTTCTTCTAACACTATCAACAACCCGTTGAAGTTCGACGCGTTTTTGTCGCATTTCATTGCAACACACATTAATTCGATTAATTAGTTCGTCTCGAGTATTAATGTTAATACTATAAACATTAGATTTTAATGAGCCCAAGATATAAAAGTCAAGGTGCGAAAGGTCAGGGCTTCTGGGCGGCCATCTTACTGGACCGTATACCCGATCCATTTCTCCCCAAAGCATTGATTCAAGAAATTTTGCACAATTTTGCCGTTATGAGCTGGGCATCCGTCCATTTCAATTAAAAGTTCCTGTCTAGCGGCTAAGTGGATTTCTTCCAGAAAGTCAACAAGGTCATTATTTAATAAATTTTAAAACTCATTGGAATTGAGCCAATCAGGAAGTATTACGGTCCCGAAAAGGCGACCTCTCATTAACCCTATCCATACATTGACCCTTATCTCATGCTGAAAATGTGAAACAACAGTCGCATGAGGGTTTTCTGTATGCCATATATGGTTATTTCTTAAATTCATTATTTCGGCTGTTATAAATATTGCTTCATCTGTCCAAAATATTTGATCTGTTGCCCACTCTTGCAACTTATTCAAGTACCACTTTGAATTGAAGCCTCACCTCACCATCCACTGGCAATAAATCCTAGACTTTTTTTTTAATGAAACGGATGCAAATTATTTTTTTTAAGAACTCTATGTACAGTAGAATGGTGAATCCTTAATGCAGCACCAATGCGGCGAGTACTTCTAGATCTATCTTCTGTAACAGCTCTCATAATCGCAGGATCTTATCTGCAGCATTGACCGATTTCTCTAATTCGCAAACCTCGAAAGGAACCAGTTTCCCCACAGCGACTGAACACTTCTGCAAATGTACTTCTATGGGGTTGCCGTCTATTAGGAAAACGAAGCGCATACTACTCCCTTGCTGCTTCCCGCGGGTTTCCATTTGCGACACCATAAATAAATAAGATGTCCCGATATTCAATAATTGTGAAACTAGGCATTATTTTTTTAAGCACGTTTAAATCAAATTACTTATTTAACTACTTTAAGTCGAAGTGAAAACTTAATGACAGTTCTTGTCAAATTGTAAATATCTATGCTTTTGTTTTAAAATCAAGTAATACATGATTTGTGAATTTCCTTCTTTTGCGGATTCATTGCCATTTACAAAAGAAGGAAAACCTGCCTTCTTTCTTAAAGAATGAATATCGCGATATGTTATTTGTTTACGGTTTCTCTAATGGAAATTTGTGGAGTTGTTGTGTTAGGGAAGATAGATCTACAAGTACTCACCGCATTGGTGCTCAAAAGATCAAGAAATATAAAATTTGAAAATTTTTGTGCTTTTCTTTCGTTTGCCCATGACATTGCTGTGAAAACAAATAGCTATCACAAAAGTAAGTAGATCATTGGAAAGCATCTTAAATGCAGTAGTTTTTGCTAAAAAAAACATGCCCCTATTTACCAAATTTTAGAAAAACGACAACGAAGAAGATACCACTAATTTTGCACATGTCCCAAATGTTACATCTTATAGTAAATTTTATTCTCTTTCAGATGGTATATCTAAATTTTATATGGTGGTAAGAATAACGGATAATAATATTCTTGTTTATATGGAAAAAAACAGAGAAATTTGATAAAATCAAAAAATGTTAAATACCAGAAGAACTAACAACTTTTCGAAAAAATATTATACGACTTTTTTGTTGCAAATGACTTGTATAATCACCTCTTAAAGTTTGGCGGTTTTTATAGTAGACACCCTGTATAAGCTATTGATAACAAGAATTCATTATCTATTTGAACACGTAAAATCAAAAAAATATTTTATTGAACATTATTCCACCCCTCAAACTAGAGTTAGAAGAGGACTATTTAATTTTATAAGTAGAACTCAAAATTTTTTATTTGACACTTTAGACGATAGTGATCAGGAACGTTATGATACGTATATAAAGACATTACAAGATAACGAAAAAAACTTTTCATTACGAGCTTCTCCTAACCCAGACCATCGTTAAAAACTTGACAAGATACATAGACACCCAATTAACAAATATTAAAAATAACCAAGAAGTATTATTAACCCATGTCACTGACTTAAAACAAATGACCCAGTCTATAACCATAACTTTTTATTTTATTTTGCTACTTGATCATTCAGAGAATAACCTTCATGTGAAATCTAATCGAATATGCAAACTGCAATTAATTTCACTGAATATATGAATAAATATAATGCATCATAGCATTTTTAAATATCAAGAACTTAAAACGATTATTTTGAACATTGAACCTAAGAACTGGATACCTTTTAATAATGTAATCAAATATTATGAAATTGCACATGCAGACCTAATAACTAAAGATTATTTAATTATATTCTACCTAGCCAATCCATAAATATCGGACTTTGACTTACCGAAACCAGAGACAATTAGTCTGAGATTAAAACTTCCTTCAATTAATATCGATGAGTGATTAGTTAGAAAATATCGAGTCCCTAGACTTAAAAGAAATAAGTCTTAAAAACACTAAAGAAGATTTAGACAACGCCCAAAAATTGGTAGTTCATCCCTAACAGTACTGCGATAGTATAAATTCCGGATTATCGATTACTCTATTAATTATCATTGTTATTATCCTTGTAATAGTCATAAGTATATATTTCTATAAAAAATATAAAACAGAAAATGTGAAAGTGGATATTGAATTGAAATCCCTCCAAAATCAAAATATATAATTTTATGTTTAATAAATGTTTTTAGAAATACAAGTTGCAATTTATTAAATAAAATTGTACCTTTGTTAAATAAAAAAACACATCAATTGAAAAAAACACATTTATTTATATTTTTAGATACTAACATTTTATATTCTAGACAGCAAATCCATGGCGGAAACATTCGCAGAACAGTTTGATACAGCATTCACTAGGGATTCATATCCAATTCCATTATTGCCTAATCACAGCAGGGTGCAACCCTCAATTGTAACTATTCATTTTACAAAAGAGAAAGTCGAAGAAGCGCTTGAAAATATGAAAAGGGACTCAAGCCCAGGACCAGATAAAATCCCAACAGTTTTCCTTCAAAATTGCAGAAATTCCGTCAGTCCCTTGCTTTCAGGGGCATTGCAGGAATGCTTAGAACAAGGAAAGATGCCAGAAAAATGGAAACATTCAATTGTGACACCACTGTTCAAGAAGGGAGACCGGAACAAACCGGAAAACTACAGACCGATCAGCCTCACATGCAACCCACTGAAATGTATGGAGAAAGTAATAGTTAAGGAGCTCATAGCATTCTTTCTGGAGAATGGTTTGATACCTGCCTCTCAGCATGGTTTTTTGCCTAAACGTTCAACAACAACAAACCTTTTAGAGTGTTTGAATGACTGGACAAAAAATCACGACAATGGCCAGCCAACAGACATAATATATCTTGACTATGAAAAGGCATTTGATAAAGTCCTGCACCAGCTCTTAATAGCAATGCTGGAGCATTTTGGAGTCAGAGGAAAGTTGCTTGATCTGATCAAGCCATTACTGAATGAGAGATTCTACCAGGTTATAGTCAATGGGGAACTGTCCAGTCCACATCGAGTGAGCAGCGGCGTTATCCAGGGATCGGCCCAGTGCTTCTTACATCATATTTGTTTGATCTAGTTGGACTTATAAAGATGGACACAAGTCTGTTTGCAGATGACTGCAAAATATATGCTAATCCTTTAACCAGCGCAGCGCTGCTCCAGGCAGACCTGCAAAATGTTGAGATGTGGTCAAGGCAATGGGGTATGAAACTAAACACATCCAAATGCACAGTGATCGGTCCAGATAATCCTGATAATGAATATTTTCTAGATGGATGTGCCTTAAAATCAGTGAACGAATAAAATGATCTAGGAGTCCTAATAACATCAGACCTAAAATGGGAACGTCATATAACCAGAATTTGTAAAAAATCAAACTCGCTAGTCTATCTGATAAAACAAGCTTTTAGGGACCATTCTATTGAAATGATATCCACTCTATACAAAAGTTACATAAGACCAAAAATAGAATATGCCTTTGCTGTGTGAAACCCATATTATATTAAAGATATAGACCAATTGGAGAAATTACAGCGCAAAGTAACAAAAATCCCTTACGAATTAAGCGAGGTGCCATATCCAGAAAGATTATTCAGGTTTGGTTTGACCACTCTCAGAGAGCGAAGACATAGAGGCGATCTCATCAAAACCTACAAGATTACCAGTGGTTATTACCAGTGCAATTTGGCGAACCTTTTCCACTATAGCCAGAACCATCATCTCCGACGACATACAAGAAAGCTTGAAAAAGAAAGAACGGCAAAACTTCCCAGAAAAAGCTTTGTAACAAATCGTGCAGTGCACTTGTGGAACTCGTTAAATCAGGAAACGGTGACGGCCCCAAATACGAATATCTTCAAGAATCGCGTTGATGTTGAGCTGGGACAAAATTCGGAGAGAATGATCTATGTTTTAGATTTTTTAGAGTTTAAAAATGTCGTTGATCTTCAATCAATCAATTTTCTTGATATAATATATGAACAAAATATAGATAATAAGATTTCATTATTTAATCAGCTTCTTCTTTCTATTTTTGATAAACATGCTTCATTTAAAAGATCAAGAATAAGTAAACCTTCCACTCCATGGTTGACACCAAACATTAAAGTTTTTATGAAGCAAATGAATGCAGCATTGTCAGATTTTAAGAGAATCAATAATATGCAGGCGTGGAATTACTATAAAAGGCTCAAACATCTTACACTATCGATGATAACAAAGGAAAAAAAATCATATTTAAATAATGTATGTCTTGAAAAATACTTAAGAAAAACTTGGAAAACTTATAAATGTAAATTTATAACACGCTTCAGTATTCACGCCAGAAATATCAGATGCTCTAGTAGGATAATAATTCCTCATCATCGAACTGCTACGTTTCAACGCTCATTTACTTTTAATGCTATTAAGTTATACAACTTATTGCCTATTAAATTAACAATACAATGAAAAATCCTTGAAACTAAAGTTTAAGCAATATTTATTAAACCTGTGATTTGGATTCTTGTAGAATATACATTTTCTTGGTTAATTTTTTGTTTTTTTTTTCTTTTTGTTACTATTTAAGTCAGCCGGACAAGTGGGGTTCAGTAGAGTATCTGCTTTTAGCTAGACTGCGCCTCACTTTTCTGTTAATTACTTTGATAAATGATTAAATTTGTACAGAATAATGTAAATTTACGAAATATAAGATATTTATTATTAATATTACTATTATCACGTAGTAGACACAGAGCAGCAGCATATTCTTCTCTCAAAAATATTATCATTTAATCAAATTCTTCTACTACGAAAACTGATAATAACCATGAGTTCTATTTTCATTATTTTTTAAATAAGTACTTTAAAAAACCGCATATCAGAACAAAATTTGGTACTAGGGGATTTTTGAGGACGAGAAATTCGAATTCAATGGTAATTTTTGTTTAGATCCTAGAGAGCGAGATCAGCAGAGGTGACAAAAAAATGCACAACTTTTTTTGTGGATCAATGTATATGAGAAAATGCATAAAAATCTCAGCTTTTCAAATAATATTACTCTTTAAAGGTACACCTTTGTCGAGTCGCTCAGAGCGACCGCTTTTGAGATAATTGAATCTTTATTTTTTAATTCGGACTAAATAAAAAAATTATGTTATTTACGGTTTGCATTTTTTTCTAGGAAAATTAAGTTTTTCGTTTATTGAGACAAATAAAAAAAAATCTATTTGAATTTGAGTTTAAATTTAACAGAATGCTATGCCACGTATTATTTTAAAATTTTAAACATTCTCTTTAATTTACACGTTTAATTTATGTTATAGGTGATATTTGTGGAACAATGCCTGGAATACGAAACGTTAACATATGGAGATTACAAGTATCCCTTATGGGCCAACATTATTGGATTAGGGATTAGCTTTTCTTCAATGTTTTGGGTGCCTGCCTACGCTGTTTACTATGTCATAACACAGCCTAATTCACTTTTACAGGTAAAATTACAATTTATTTAATATTATACGCTAATAAAATTATATCAGTATCTAAATTTGTCGTAATTGACTCATTAAGTTTAAGGTAATTTATATATCTTAAGATCTGAAAGGAGAGGCTTATCTCAATTATCGGATATAATTTATTACTTAGGAAGGCTTCCTAAATTTGATTATGGCTATATTTTATGCTGCATTCAATTGCCTAATTTAGTTTGTATCTATATTTTATGAATAGGAGTTTTTATGATTTTAGAATCTTAAAGCTGGAATAGTTCCTATTATCAAGCAAAGAAAGATATCAATCTGTGATAAGTCCACGAGCCTGTTGATTACGCAAAGTAAAGTTGGACTTATTAGCCCATCTACTTCGTTAGTTCAAGCAAAAAAACCTGAAGTATAAGAAAAGAGAGTTTAATTCGATAAATTTAAAAAAATATTAGCTTAGACGTTAAATATCTCCTCAATAGTGTTTTCTTCACCAAACTTAAATAAGCTTCAGTATTACTAGCCAATTATTGTCTCCCTACTAGAATATTCTTATTATAGCTTTTCCTAAACTAATAGGCTGTTATAAGTATTATAAGCATAGAAACCTAACAACCTGTGATTAAATTTAATTTTTATGTAAATAAAACTATCATTACATAAAATTTCTTTTATTTGCGTACTTTTTTCATTGTTAGGATATACTCATACAATATAGTCATAAAACACTTACTTCTTAGGAACGATATAACCGCTGGCGAAGCTTTTCAGCAGCATATTTGTCAACTAAGCTGCAAAATATTGAAGAAGGCAACTAAAGCATAACATATAAATTTTAATATACTTACTATTTATTTGCCTGATTTTTAATTTTCTTTACAAGATCATTCATAAAACAGGTCAGTATACAGGGTGTTCCGAAACTATCGTACCAAAATGTGAGGGTGGGAAGGTGTATCGTACCAAATTCTCGCTGAAATAAGCGTTTTCTTACTTATTAACCCATAGGCGCATGCGCAACTTTTTGATTCTAATCGGTATCACAAGAAAAAAGTTAAGCATATGTACATACACAAATAATATCGATATTGAGTTCCCAGCTCTACTGAATTTGACGTTCGAGGCCGATCGCCACGTGCCGGACACTAGTGATGGGACATCGTTAGCAAACATCGATATTTAGTAAACATCGATGTTATATTTTAATATTTTAGACTTTGTAGGGTTAAATTAGATATCTAGTCTCCATGTCTTTTAACAATTTTATTTTATAATGTTTTCTAAATCCAATTCTGCAATGTTACATAAATGTAAATCAGTGTGATTTTTAGAATATAATAACGAAGCAGAAAAAAAATTAAAAACCTTCTTCTAATAAAATGTATCATAGATCCCAGTATTTTCTAGCTATGGATTAAAAAAACAGAAATTGAGATCGATTGCCTTTTAGCAAGTTGCGCTTTTGAGTTATAGTTTCTCCGTCTTCGGAAAAAAGACGTTCGGCTGGTACAGACGTAGCGACTACCGCCAATACTTTTTTTTAGTTTTTTGGTTGGGCCAATTTTGAAGACACTTTTTTCATAGAACCTAGTATGAATTAGACAGCTCTCGACTCGTAACTTCAAGAATCGTTCAAGCATGAAAAACGTCGAATTCCATCGAGTTATAAGGTCCTGTTTAAGTGTTAACTGATGTTCGCCACTTTCGCCTTTTTGTACCTTTCGTAATGCATCACTTGTTGTGACGCTTTGCTTGAACCATTTTACTATATCTTTTACTTTTTTGATAATATTGCATAATTCAGCACTCTGTTCAATTGCTTTTGTAACTACTAAATTTATTATGTGTGCACAACAAATGATATGTCTTTGTTTATCGCAAGCGATGTCTATGACTTTCACCATATTAGCAGCACCATCAGTTACAACACAAGAAATTTTTTCATCTGGTATGTCCCATTTTTGACACAACTCTTTAACATTTCACTAATATATTCAGTGGTATGGCGTTCATTTAACTCATATATTCCCAAGGTTGTGTCTAAAATTTTATTTCCTTCAAGAAAATGTAACGTAACATCAAGGAAACTTTTAGATTTCATAGTTTTCGTCCAAATATCCGTTGTAAAAGTGAAATTTTTCGCTCTTTCAATTTTTTCTCGACAGATGCTCGTTTTTCGTGATGGTATCTGGTATTGTGGGCAAATTGTGTGCATAAGCTGCACAAATCCTTAATTTTCAACCATATTAATTGGCTGATAGTCACGACAAAAGGGAATTTGTTATTTTTAAATGTCTTCTGCCATCAAGTGAGTGTCATTTCAAACTTAAGAAATTTTCAGTTATTGTTTTTCGCCAGTTTTTGGAGATTGACCTATTCTTTAACTAGAATTATTTCTGTTTGTCAAAAGGATGTCTCTGTGTTCTCACTCTCGTGGGTTGTGGCTATATCGGGTTAAGTATCTGCATGCATATCTTCTGTGTCACTATCAGAATCTACAATAATACCCGTATTGGTAGTCGTAAGTCTAAGAGTGGTTATTTAACTAGAACCAGCTTGAAGGTGACATTTTAAGTTAGTTGTGTTTCCAGAAGTTTTGATTTGCTTGGAACAGAATCCACAAATAGCAATTTTTTTATTATCACATCTTTTAAAATACTGCCACAAATTACTTTTAGGTGGCATTTTTTTATGTCTGCAAAGATAAAAATGCCATATTTAGTTGAAGTTTTAATGTTTTTTAATTTTCAAATAATAAACAACGAATATTTATAACAATATACTATTTCTTATTTATTCTTTTTAATCTAAATAAAAACATCTAAATTAATAAAAATTTTGACGTAACTTACCTAGTATTGTAATTATAATTAACGTTCAAATAAATCACAAATCTTCTAATCATCAATCACCTGAGACCAAATGAGCAATCTAAGAATTTCTGAATCGATGGAATGGAACTGAACAATCTAAACTTCTAAACTGTTATTCGCTAATAGCAGAATAGCACAGATGTAACAAGTGAATCCCCCGTTACATATGTGACAGTAGTAATGGGACTATACTCAGATACAGAAATCGACTAGTATTCAATTCCCGAAAGTATTTAATTTCGGCCATCACTATTTGATAATTATATGTATATTAAATGAAAACATCGATATCCTTCAATGTTTCAAACCAAAACATTTCTAATAATTTTAATTGGTAATTTTTGCTTAAAGAAACAATAAACATCGATGTATATGATCAAAATATCGACCATCAATAGGAAAACATCGATGTTTCAAAAACATCAATGAACATCGCCCAACACTAGCGGTCTTAAAATACTTAAACTTTTTGGAAAAACTGGATTAAATCGCAATTCTTTGTCAAACTATTAGTTTATAACAATCATACATATATAGCCCAACAACTGCTGAAAATAGCCACCGTTAACCTCCATGTAATAATACAGATTTTCTTCAAATCGAAGTTCAGGAGGAAAAAAAAATAAAAATATGAAATATATTATATATTACAAATAAATATTATAATATAATACAAAATATATTACAAATAAATATTAAATAATAATGTCACTTACAGGTCAGTACAATTTGGTCAAAGTGAGATCGCATCATTGATTTTTAGTTTATCGTGTTAAACAAAGTTATAGTCAAAATTGTTTATACCCTACAAGAGAAAAAAGAGATACTGAAGTTATTTTTTGCTAATAATCAAAATGCATTTCGAAGAGCTGAACTTTTCAATGAACTTGAAGAAAACAAAAATTACAAAATTTAGGGAAACAGGATCGGTGGTCATTAAAAAAAGACATGTTAAGAAACCAGTAAGGAACGAAGCTGTAGAGGTTGCGGTTTTGGGACATATTAATATGAATACTACACTAAGCATTCGACAGTTAGCTTTTGTATCTGAGAATAATCGAAGAAGTATACAAGGAATTCTAAAAGTTTATGATTTCCACCCCTATAAAATAAAGAAATCTAGTAGAAAAAAAGCTACTACATGAAATAAACGAAAACGATGAGGATCGGCGCTTAAAGTTCTCTGAAATAACTAGTGAAAGAGCAGTAAATAATCCTAATTATTTGTTTAATATTTGTTTCTCAGATAAATGTTCGTTTTTCTTAAACGGCACTATAAAGCGTCATAATTGTCGTTAGTCGACAATCCACATATTTATCACGAAGTAGATACTCAACATCCCCAAAAATTAAACGTTTGGCGTGGCATTTATCGCGATCATACTATTAGGCCATTTTTTATACTCCGTAATCTTGATGGGAATATATACCTCAGGTTATTACAAAAGGAAACTATCGATCCGGCAATAACGAACATTATTGAAAATGACAATGACAAATAATACGTTGAAGGCGAGGTGATATTTCAGCAGAATGGTGCGTCCCATCATTACGCAAGAACTGTCCAAAATTATTTAAATGAGAACTATCCTGGTCAATGGATTTGACGAAGAGACTTTATTGAAGGGCCCGCGCGGTCGCCTGATCTTTCATCTCTAAATTTTTCTCGCGCTTTTTACCTAAAGAGTAAAATCTATGCTACCCAACCAACTTCAATAAAAGAATTGCGCGAAAGGATTAGATTTGAACGCCCACAGATAACTTCTGATATGCTACGCAGTGTGCGACGTCGATTTGAACAAATATTATTGCATGGAGGTTAACGGTGCCTATTTTCAGCATTCGTTGGACTAGTCTTTATGTATAATTATTATAAATTAATAGTTTGACAAAAAATTGCATTTATTTTCCAAAAAACTGTTTTAAATGTTAAAATAGTTAATGGTTTGAGAACCGCAGAAGTAAAATCTTTTAAACTAGGTATAGCTGTAAAGAGAATCGAAAGACCTTTCAAACAAGGTATACTTCGACCCACTATTCTAGTTAAATATTTTAATATGTAAATAGTATAGATGGGGATGGTATTATACTCTGAAAATAATTCCCCCTGATAATCTAAATTGACCTGTTTGAGCGTTTTCTTTTTAAAATCTTTACAAAGCCCGACATGGTCGCCGTTTTTTTCTTTTAGCCACTCTGTATACCTCTAATTTATGGGAACAGTGGTAAAGTATTTTTGAAAGACCCAAAGAAACACAAACAGATAAGTAACTTTGTATATAAAGAGATACTGAGCAGCTACGTGATGATTTACCAAAACTTTAGAATAAAATTTAGAACATAGGTATAAATTACTATTATGATGAACAGAGTAAAACCTTTCTACGCTAATTTTATACTGCAACATTTTTTATGATTACCTTAATGTCTATCTAAATGCAAATGCAATTTTATGGGCTTGCATCGTTATAGTTTCTGCTCTATAGGGTGTTATTGAAATGTTTACATTTTATTTTTTTAAGTCTTACTATTTTCATTTTGTATTTTGAAATCTATCATTTAAACACAGCGACAAATCACTTATTATATTTTTTATGCCTTGTTGTCTACAAGAAACTACAAGAGCCTGTATACATAAAAAAACTATGGCTTTGTGGGTCGTGAAATAATATAAATATTCTCCTCCTCAAAAATTATGAACTTATTTAATGAAGAAAGAGAGGATATCATAAGATTGATATAAACATTTCGGACAAAGTATTAAATGTCAGCAAGCATGACGATCCCGCCAAATTAACACTTAACTCAGGCACAATTGATATTTTAGTAAAAAATCACCCATGAGTACAGAATTTCAGCTGTTTTGGTTTCGCAAATTCAAAGAAAGTCTGTAATGTAAAGGTAGAACACCCTGTATATTTAATATAATTATTGTTTTTCGTGCACGAGTATACCGAATAAATAAACTATATATTACTTTATTATAACCAGTGATGAAATTGCATAGCTAAGCATTGACCAATATACACTGACACCAATTTTGTAACAAACGTAACACAGATTAAAATCAGACTATGTAGAAACGAGATGTTTCTTTTGATTACCCTTTACCACCAAGTTATCAAATCCTTACAAGTCAACAATCGCACGTCGTTTATTTGTTTGACAAATGCTTTTCCTGCACTTAGCAACGGTACAAAAAATGATCCAAATAATATACTATGACGTATATAAAATATATATCTATATAAATATGATATGGTTTTTATATTCTGCTTCCAAAAATTCAGCTTTCTGCTTACCGTGTATGCTGTTTACAAAAGATCGTGAAACGTCTTTTGTTTGATTGGAAAACGATTGGAAAGTTCCTATTAGAATTGAAAAGCACGAGGCTTCTCCGGAACATTTAAATAATACACAAATATTAACTGCTAAATTCAATAATTGAAAAATTTGGGAGAAACGATAATGAAAATTATTTAGGAGTTTAAACATATTAGCCGAAGTCGATTCATTTTTGAACAATTACATTTAAAAATATAAAAAACCACTACGCGGTTTTATATTAATTATCATCTTCAATTTTTGGTTATTTTTTTTATCTTTTATTGACAAATGTTCATTCAACGCATAATGTTAGTCATTCCAACAAACTTATTTTTAATATAAGATATATTATAAATTTTGGTTCTTCTATAGAGCGTTCTATTTCTTTGTTTAATAACACTTAACTAGTCATAAGTATGTTAACGCGGCGTCCTACGTGAGCGGTAATCCGCGACCGGCGCGGTCGACGGCATATGCGGCAAACGCGCCCAGGCTGTCCTACTTGCAAATGCACGCCGCGTTTTGTTTCGCTGTTTTCGAGATGTCGTGGAACAAGACGCGCGCAATTCTTTACTGAGAGCACTTACTATCAAAAAATTCTAAAATTGCGTAAAAAAAGGCTCAACAAAAGACACAAGACGAATACCATATTTTTGGAAAGAGCTAAATACGGCGAATTTCATCATTTGTATGAAAAATAAAGGTCTTGCCCAAGAGGTCTAGCTTTATTTTGCGGTTATATCAGAGTGTTACCTGAAACTTTTGACTACATTGTAAAAGCAATCACCTCCGAATTGAAACATTCTGAAACCAATTTTTAACGCCCTATTTCAGTTTCAGAGAGGTTAATGCTAACTTTGAGGTAAGCCAAATACAAACTTTATTTTATTAACACAGTATTATACATGATGAACACTAGGAGAACACAGAACTAATTTAAAAATATTATAGGAAGTTATCACTTTGAAATCCTTGGTACTGTTGATATACAGACGTCGATGCCTGTGGATTTTCGGCAGGTGAGATAGGTCCAGAGAAGCAGGTTGAATTGTTTGAGGCAGGTGATTGTGCATTGTTGTGCATGATTGTTCATGAGACGGATGCTGGATTTGTATTATAGGGATGTCGATTGTTCTCTACTTTCCATAATTCCGCAGCCAAAAGATTCTGAACTTGGCTTCTAAAAGATAATTTATTCAAAGACGGAAGTTGCCTTACGTGAGGAAGAAGCGATTTGAAAAAATTGATATCTTCATCATCATCATCATAATTTTTTTCTAATAAGGCAACCTTTTTAGCTTCTAATCGTAAAAATTCCTCATCTAGGTTCCCTTCGTTTTTTGCTGGCGCCTTTCGCTTCCGTTGTATTACTATAGGAGTAATTGGGGTGTCTAATCCCAGTAATGCATTTTTCAAGTCATCATTTGGTTGTTGTTGAGTCACACGTGTAACTCGTTTTGTTGCTGGTTGTGAAGAAACAGTTCTGGGCTGTGGTAGTTGGTCATCATCAACTTTTTCTTTATTAGATTTTGCTTGTGAAGTATGTGATAATATATCGTGTTCAGTTTCACGTTCCTGGGACAGCTCGTCAGCGTGAGAGCTATTTCCAGAATCTCCTATATTTCCTTCTGTCACCTTAGTTGTTAATATGTATTTTAAAAATAGCATTGCTTCAAAATGACACCATGTGCCGTTGGACCGAAAGGCGTTTTCTCCTTCGTCTCCCGATCGGGATTTGGGTATTTTGTTTAGCTCTTTTTTAAATCTGTCCCTTATATTCTTTCATTTATTTTTTACCACTTGTTCTACAACAAAAGAATAGTATTTTAAAATTTTATTTTTAAGTATTTCGGTTTTAATTTTTCAGATATTTAGCAACTGGGATACAATTCAGACAACTTCAATATTCCTTCAGGATATCTAAGACTGCCGTAGCTACTATTATATTTGAAGTGTGCAAAGTAATTTGGAAAACGTTGGTACAGAAGCACATGCCTCAACCCACAACAGAAGACTTTAAAAATATTGCTACTGATTTTTGGACACGGTGGCAGTTTCCAAATTGCATCGGATGTTTAGATGGCAAACATATAAGGATAAAACGGCCTCCGAAATCTAGATCAAAGTACTATTGTTACAATTTTTTTTTCAATTGGTCTGCTAGTACTGATAGATGCGAGCTATAAATTTATAATGGTAAATGTAGGATCTTATGGCAAAGACAGTGATGCTGGAGTATTTGGAAACTCTCCTCTGCGCCAAACAATTGAGAGTGGTTCAATTCTACTACCAGAAGAAAGTAAATTGCCTGGTTCAACCATTACTGCACCCTACGTATTTCTCGGTGATGAAGCTTTTCCCCTTACGGAATATTTAATAAGACCATTTCCACGAGCACAATTACAAGAAGGGGAGGAAAATGACATGTTCAATTACAGACTTTGCTGTGCTAGGATAGTAGTAAAGTGCTCATTTGGAGCAATTACGTCCAAGTTTAGAATACTACAAAAAGCAATCGAAACAATGTCGAAAACGCTGTGCATATAGTTAAAGCAATAACTTTATTGCATAATATCATTAAAGACCTTGAAGGCATATCTGAAGTGGTTTGGTCAATTATAGAAGCGTTACGATCGATAGAAAAAATTGTATGAGACCCAACAGAAGGCATAATGCATCATCAAGGGATGCCATATTGGCCAGAATGAAATTTTGCAGATTTTTCACACTTCGCCCCTTAAATCATGAATAGCATTATTTTAGTTGGCCTTTCTTAACTTCTTTTCAATAAATAAATGTTTAGTTCAGTCTTATTGTTTTTATTTCTTTTACTTTCTTTATGATTATCAGCTAGTTTTATTTATAATTTTTCTTCAATTTAATTTACCTTTTTTTAAAAAAAATTAATTTCAATACTCCCTATTGAAAATAAAAGTTTAATTTTAATTGTAGCTAGAGGAAAAAATTAACTTCTACAGGGTGGTCCATTTTAAAGTGTTTAAAGGTCATTAATTTTAATATGTGATAGAGAATTGATATTAAACGTTTTTGAGAAAAAAATTTAATGAAAAATTATTTATTTTTGAATTCTTGATCACGTATTAAAATTAATGAAGTTTAAACTGGACCACTCTATGTTTACACAAGATTTTGTTTTATTATGTAAAAACAAAAAATGGATTGTTTTTTAATCTTTTTTTTTTTAATAATATAAATAGGAACATGCGAATATATTTCAAAATATTTACTTCTTTCCTGGAGATCTGCTGCAATTCGTGACCATTCTCGATCCATCAGCAGTCTGTTATGGTAATGTTTATGTTTCATGTCCCAAAGAACACGGGTATTTTTTACATTACTTATTAATAATTCGTAAAATGTCGCAGACATGATGAATACACAAAACCTGACCGGCAGAAACTGGGAGCGCCGACGCGGAAATATCAAATATTTTGACCGGCTGTGCCGCCTCAAAGTCGCTGGGACCGTGCGTGCCGCGCGGTAGTTGCTATGTAGGACATTCCAATATGAACACATTATTTTAATATTACCGCGTCGACCCGGCCGCGGCGACCAGCTCGCGCCGGCCGCGGATTACCGCTCACGAAATACAGAAACTCCGATTCTTAAGCTACTCAAGGAATTACATATTAATATTTAAGATTGTAGGAAGCAGTCTTATGACAATGCTACTAATTTGTTGAGTGAATATTCAGAAAAAATGCAAACTCTCATAAAAAATATAATCCTCTAGCAATATTTGTACATTATGCAGCAGTCTCTTTTAACTTGGTACTGCTTAGATTTTATGTCCTTACAAGAAATATCCAACATTTTCTCGGCTTCTACAGGTGGCAAATAATGACTTTCAGTATTTGGAATTTTATTGCCGTTTCAAAAAACTTATCTGGTACACGATGGTCTGCTCAAGAGTATTCTTGTAGAGCAATTATTTTAGGATTTGCTGCATTTAGAGAATGATTAAAAGCGATAGAAAATGATACGATTCAAACAGCAGTTCTAAATTGCATTAAAATTCGATTTAAAGAACTCGAAAAAGGAAATTGGGATTTTGCTTACATTTTGAAGCGATATTTTAACTTACCAGACTTTTTGTATGAATAACTTATTTAAAGTTTATGCTACAATAACAAGAATGTTTTAGCCTTAGGACCGTATGACGTTTTTACAAATGGCGCATTATTAAGTTTGGCTAATAAAGTATGCGAATCTTTCATTAACAATCAAACTGTTAATTATTATTGGCATCACATATATGTTTTTCTTAATAGGCTGTTTAAATAGGATTTTGTTACACAGTATATTTAACTTTATACTAACGTTTAAATTTTGTAAATAATGTATATGAAAAAAACAGATATTAATAGTAATAATAATAATAATAATAATAAATCGTCTTTTATTAATCATGCATATACATTACACAGATTTAAATGTTTTATAGGTATATACATATAAGATTAAGGTTAAAGAATACAAATGGCGAAGTTTAGCCTTAGGCTACTCTTACACTTAACCATCCCTATTCTAAATCAAAAAAGAAGTGAAAAGTGAACATAATTCATAATGACACTAAGTATTTTGTAAATTTAACAAATAAGTTTTAAACTGAGACCTAAAGCCGTTTAAACTAATATCTCTTAAATAGGGATCTAAGGAGTTATATAAAGATACTGCATTATAGGCAAAACCTCTTTGAAAGAGTGCTGAATGATGTTGTGGCATAGTAAAGTGATTTCCATAACGAAGTTCACGGTTATGAATAAATGTTCGAAATACTAACTTTTCCCTCAAATATACAGGAATATTTGATATTAACAACCTCATTAGAAAAGTAGCAAAATGATGCTTTACCACACCCGACATATTTAACCAATTTAATTGTTTAAATTCTGCTGAGACATGATCATATCTCCTCAGACCAAATATGAAGCGACAACAGTTATTTTGCACAACTTGCAATCTATTTTTTGTCACTAAATCTAAACAGGGGTAGTACACTATATTACAATAATAAAAAATTGGCAAAACCAGAGATTCACAGAGTTTTTTCCTAATATTAAAGTCTAAGATAAATCTGTTGGCATAGAGAACTTTCATTTTTACATAACTTTTTTGAAGTAACTTATTCACATGATCTCTGAACCTTAAATCAGTATCAATGATAAGCCCTAAGTTCTTCGCATTTTTAGAAAATCCCAAAGTTGTGTCGCCCAGTTTCAGGTGCAACCTACCTTCTAGCAGTTTTCTTCGCTTTTCTGAACAAAAGAGAAGTACCTCTGTTTTTTCAGGATTTATCTTTAAGTTATGTTCTCTTGAGTAATCATTGATGGATTTTAGATCGTCATTGAGAGATGCTTCAGCTTCTGCTGGTTTATTGGGGTCAAAATAATGCAAAACCTGTTTATCATCTGCATATGACTGTGAATCTGAATTTTTGATTACCTGGAAAATGTCAAAAATGTATATTAGAAACAAAAGTGGTCCAATTATAGATCCTTGTGCTACACCAGATATCACAGTCTCAGCAGAAGAAAACTTGTTACCAATTTGTACGCGCTGTTGTCTATCTGTCAGGTAGCACCTGAAAAAGGAGACAGAGCATTCGTCAAAGCCCAGATATTTTAGTTTAGCACACAGTAAATCATGGTCTATCAGATCAAAAGCTTTAGAGTAGTCCAGGGAGACTAGGACAACCGCAATATTTTTGTCTAATGCCCTTATTATGTTGTCAGTTAAGTTCAGAAGAGCAGTAGTAGTACTATGTCCAGACCTAAAGCCTGACTGATGAACTGGGAGCAAATTATTAAGATTTCGGTAATTTAATACTTGTGTGTGAACAGTTCTTTCAAGAATTTTAGATAGGACAGGCAACAGGCTTATGGGACGAAGTTCATTCACAGCAGTTACTTTTCTGGTCTTAGGAACAGGAAGAATTATGGACTTTTTCCAGTCCTCTGGAAAATACCCAGCTTCTAGGCAAGAATAAACAATGTCAAACAAGTGTCAAATGAGGTAGGATAGCAGGAAGGCTAAGCCTTATCATAAAAAGTGTCAAATTGTCATGACCAGAAGCATTGGACTTAATGGAATAAATTTTTTTTTTTCACTGAACTGGAATCTATCATATTAAATTGAAAGTGCAAGTTGTTCTTAAGTTTATTTGTGTTATAGAAATGTATTTGTTGGTCACATTTATTTGATTTTTTAAATACACTCAAAAAGTAGTCATTTGCACTATCAGGATTAACAAAGTCAAGTGGAAATTCACTATTAGAAGTTTTTGAGCTTACATTTACATTCATATTTTTAAGATTTTTCCAGAGTAACTTACTATTTTTTTGTTGTTCCAAAAAACTTAAATAGCCCTTTTTTTCCCTTCGAATAGAAGCAAGTGCAAAGTTTCGAGCCCGCTTATAAGCTTCAAAATCAGCTAATGACTTTGATTTTTTATATTTTAAGTTAGCCTTATCACGTTCCTTTAATATGGCCTCTAGAGCTGGTGTAAGCCAAGGTGCTGGGGGTTTATTAACGCGGACGGTCTTTATTGGTACATGTTTGTCAAATAATTTTATTAGGTTCTGTGTCAGAAATACAATTTCTGACACAGATTCTTTGTCATCTATATTTGGAAAATAATATATGTTATCCCAGGGTATTTGTAAAAGCTCTGTATTAAAAAGGTTTTCATTAAAATGTTTGTAACTGCGGAATGATATTATTTTCTGGACTCTTTTAAGATTTGGTAAGCGTATATTACAAAATGCCAACTTATGGTCACTTATCCCGATAGCAGAGATGGTGCCAACATCCATAACAGCATCTGCATCACTAAAAAATATAGGATCTAGTAATGTTGATACTCTATCAGTGACCCTTGTACCCTCATCAATGGTCTGAGTGAAACCAAAAACATCAAATATGTCGGATATTGGATTATTGCTGTTAAAAAAAATTAATATTTAAATCCCCTAGAACCGTTACATAGTCGGAGGTTGATATTATTTCTGGTAGAATATTGTCGAGTGCATTTGCACAAGCCCCAATATTATTCATAGTACGATATATGACCCCAGCAGTAATAGAGACCCTGTTTATATTAATTTTTAGCCACATATTTTCAAAACCATCTATATCTGTACCTATATTAAGGTTAAGAATCTCAGCCTTTAAGTGAGATTTAACAAAAAATCCTACCCCCCCACCTCGGCCAGTAGACCTATCTTTGCGATAAAAATTGTAACCAGTTATAGAAATCACATTTGACGAGACGTTATTAGTTAACGAAGTTTCTGTCACTGCGATAATGTCATAATCATTACCTATTACCAAATCCACAAACTCCTGAAATCCCGTAAAAATCGACCTTAAGTTTAAATGTGCCATTTTAAGAATGGCAGGCATATTGCTATTAATATTATTCATATTGAAATAGATTTATACACAGTCAGATAAATAGTCAACCTTCTTATTATATAAGCTAAGAAGGTTGACTATTTATCTGACTGTGTATAAATCTATTTCAATATGAATAATATTAATAGCAACTTAATATTAATAGCATTAACAGAACATTTTTACAGATATAAGTAGTATTCTTAATACTATATGGTCTTAAGAAATTTTCAATTTATATTTTACTTAAACTTTTTAATAAAGCCTATATTTTTTAAAATTTCATTATGCTAATCATGAAATAATTTAACATACATATACAGTGGTGATTTTTTGGTAATTATGAGTCTATAATATAGATTCATGTGTGTCATGAGTCTATAATATAGAAACTATAGAAGTGGTAAGCTGTACGAACTGCACTCTATGCAGGTTTTTAAATACCACAATAAATAAATATTTCTTACGAGTTGATTGGTCAGATTTATGAGATCAGATTTGACAGACGTACTAGTGTTTTTTGTCCCATACCTCCCGCAAATCAAATACTTTGTATCTCATTTGTTTTTTTTATTTTGCATTTATCATTTGCCTGTTAGCTGAAAAGCATTCCTCCTTCATCTTACAAGTCAGCCTTAACAGCATTTTGAACAGTTTTAAGCAATTTTAGATTGAATTTAAATATATTACTTATTAGATTTTTTGTATTAGCAAATATTTTTTAATTTTAGATTCCTAATGGAAATATTACAATCAGTGATTTTTCTCTATATAAAAGAACTTTATGAACGAAGCATCTACGAGTATATATGATTCTCTACATAGTTTTAGGGAAGTTTTATGAAAATTTAATTATTCTGTCATTTACCTCTCTCTTTTTAAGTTTTAAAAGTATATTGAAATATAATACATTAATACCCTAATTTAAATACACAACAAACCGTTTTTCGTAGACGGATGATAAAAAATCATTTTGAAGGATACTTAAAAATTAAAAATACGTTCAACACTACTGTCGCTACTTTTAATGGTGTTGTAAGAATTTTACAAATCTAGCTGTAGAGTCGAGAACTCTTTTGCTCGTGATATATTATTAAAAAAAATATTGTGAATATTTCAACTTTTTAGCTTAGTTCAAGGCTACAGCATCATATTTGGAATTTACAAGAATATTATCCAAGCTGTGATTATTCTCTGTTGCTTCATTAATTATGTTTTTAAGGTTGTACTTTCTAATTCTATTTCTAATAATGATATTCATCAAATAATGAAATGAATGAAAATGTTCACAACAATAATCAATACTCTTTGCTAAAATATAGACATTCCTTTTTTTTTTAAATCTATTTAATGGTAATTGTTAAAATGTAAAAAAATGTTAAATTGTAAAAATACCTATACCTCATCCACTACAATTTCTAACTAAAAACTCTATTAGCATGTAGCCATCATGTAATAGAACCTTAAATTAAAGAAACTTTTTCTCTTAAAGATTTAAAATTGATATCAAAGATATTAAGTTTTAAAGGAAAAGGCACAAACTTGTCATTTGCCCTAATTATAATTACATCTTTTATTGATATTTTTTTAAGAAGATCTACAGGATTCTAATTATCCAAAAAATCTCCAAGGCAGCAAAACTTGTTTCTCTTATTGTTAGATTTACGGCTCCGTGTCCAGAATAAACAGGAAACTTAATGACCCGGGATTTGTATCCCGTTTGAATCATTTACGAACAGGCTCTAAAAGTCATTACTTTTAATTCTGCGTCTGTCTAGAATAATGCCTCGTTTGGCTCATCGTAGGAACACGGTTTATGGAACTTAAACCCGCAAGGAGAATGGATAATATACCGAAAGCCGGCAGTTTTCTTGGTCTTAGTATGCTTCATGTAATAACATAAAATTGCGGGTCATCAAAATGATAGTTAATATTTGTATGAAGTTTACTAGTATGTACATATGCTAACTAAGTTTCCAACATAATTTTTTACCGATTTCATGAAACTGTATTTGAAAGATTATAAAAAAATTATATAAGTAACCTATGTAAATTTCTGTGTAGCTTCAACAGACAATTTTAATTTAAATGTCATCTCTCGTGGAAACCAGCTCCGCAGGTTTTAACAAACATATACACGGTGTCCCACAATCAACGTCATCGGCTTTAACTTTTTTATTTTTAAACATAAAAACTGTAACATTTGTAACGTACTTTAGTTTCGCAGTAGCAGTCGTACGAGACGGTCGTGTTTACGCTCGTAGAAGGGTTTTTCGGTGCTCACTTCTGTTTTGTTTTGGTCTGTTTTGAAAAATTTTGCTTCATTATAATCTGATTTGATTTTACCCTTAAAATAAGCACTATTGACCTGCAAAATTTTTCTGTTTACATTTGCTACCTGCTGAATTCGGTTCGTGTTATAATAATTGCCCCTGTTCTATAAACATCACGTGTTTTAACTAAACCGAACATTATTTATAGCTACTATTCACCTCTGCGAAATTCTTGAACCTGAACTTTAGTACGTGCTTATGTTTTGCTGTGCTTGTGGTTCCTGGTTGTTCAATAGTGCCTGCTTATCAAAGTTTTCTAAATTTATTTAAAAGATTCTTTGAAGGAAAAATAAAATACAACGTTAAGTGCTGCAAAGCTTTTGCTGCACATCATGTCTTGCCGTTTACCACCAAGTTGTATCGACAGACGTAGTGATGTAATAAATAGAGGACATGTAATAACTTGCAGGTTATGCGATTTATTGCTCATCAAAATGCCAAACGGAGGAGTAGGATGTAGTTAATAAAAAGGAGGATCTTCTGAAGACTATAGGTCAACTAGAAAATGAAATAAAAAACAAGAATAAGACAAACAACGAAAAAAGATTGAGGCCTTAAATTCTGAAATCAAGAACCTGAAAAATTAAAAAACGCAACGGATCGAGAACATGCAGGCTTGCAGAGACTAAGAGGTCTCACTTAACAAACAAATTGAAGAGTTGCAGAAATATGGTATCTATGATTAGAACTTTGAAACTGGAAAGCGCGGAACAGGGATTAAAAATAAAAAGCCTAAACATCAAGCTTGATCAGTTTCAGAATCAAGTTTCTGCAATAACTTCTCCATTACCCTCGAATACCTCTAGAAATAATATATCGACTGAACCAAGCAAGAAAACTTTCCTATTTGGATTAGATATAAAATATACTTTATATCTGGTTTATTAGAGGTAAATTCGACATTAACAGTCAGTCGACGAGTAGGTTACTCACTGAAGAAATGCTAAAGAAGTGTCTTTCCTACTATAATAGGTTTACGAAAAGGTATTTTATGTTCATATTTCTCTACTCGCAAAATTCAGTTATTTTGAAAACGTCTAAATTCAGAAGTCATAAAAACATCTCAAGAGTATGCAGCACACTAATGTTATCATACTTAGACCACCTCTTACAACGGATCGACATGTGATTAATCTACCTATAGTCATTCAGAATAAAGGAATGTCATCCCTTATTGATGCCAAAAATAATGCCATACTTGTCCTACCGAGAAGAGACTTATGACATTCTACCTAATTGATGTGTGCGATCTAAATTTTAAGCCTTTAAATTTTTCAAAAAATTCAAATCTAAGGATTCTAAAATAGGTTTGTATTTGTCCATTTCTTATTCCTCAAAAACCGGCTGTAAGATACTCGTAACTCCTTGCACTTATCATATAAACGATTCAATTCTATTTAACCACACAGAAGAATAATCTCATAATCTCTCCTCCTACTTAATATTCAGCCACTGCGTAATATACCTTCTGCACTCACAATCTTTTTGAATTACATGAAAAATCCAAACATTGTTTTACTAACAGAACATTGGTTAAAGACGCATGAATCGATATATCTATCTAAATATACAAAACTACCTAAGTATTGTAGACTCTTAAAAAAACCGCGTTCGATCGCCAATAGCAGAATTCAACGATTTCTTTTTTGGTCTGCAGTGTTTAGTCGCATATTTCTTGCTCGGCACAAATAATTATTTCTGGTGATTTTAACGCAAATCACGAAGATATGAACGCTGCTTCGACTCTCCGTTTACACAAGATGCTTAGTTCATTTAACTTGCAAAGGCATGTGGACTCATTAACTCGAGTGACTAAATATTCGTCGACTACAATTGACTACATATGCACTAACCTTCCAAACTCTATAATAAATTGCACTATTATCATTGCTTTATTAGAACATGAAGCTGTTATGTGTAGAGTTAAAAATACCATGATAAATATTAAAACAAAGCCGAGTTTTGGATGAATATTTGGTAAGAAAAATTATGAGCGCTTCTACAATTTAGGCACCTCTGTTGACCGGAAAAACCCTGGTATATTGCCTGACCCAGTCTCTAATTTTAACTTGCAACTATTTAATATTGCTTTTCCCATTGTAAAGCTTACGTCAAAGTATAGGTCGAAAGAGTTGTGACTAACAGCAGGGCTTAAAATCTCTCAAAAAATCTGCGATCGTTCCATACCATCAAAAGCATACTAACTGCCCAGTATTTCACTCATTCTTTAATTGGTATAGTTCATTGTATCAGCGTCTTATCAGGCTAGCTAAAAAATCCCACTATTCTAAACGATTCAAACTTTGAAATTTGATGAAAAACAAAAATTGATTAGGTGAGGATGGGATCACGGTCAAGATTTTACTTAACTTGCCGGATATTGCTCTAATGTCTCTTGCTGAACCGACAAATGTGTCATGGACAATGGGCACCTTTCCGGATTATTTGAGATCCGCCAAAGTGATTCCTATTCATAAAAATGGCCATCTGGATGATCCATCTTTCGACTCCTCCAATCTCATCCAACTTTCGACTTCTTTCTGCTTTCCACACTATCAAAGTTAATTGTAAAACTGGTAAAATTTCGCATGATGTCTTGTCTCAAATTAAATAACCTTCTTAGTAACTTTTAGTATGGCTTTCAAAAGAGCCACAATACGGATGATGCAATTTAAAATTTCTTGAATGACTTATATGCCCAAATGAATGGCGGTAGTATTTTCGCGGCAGTCTTTTCTGATCTTTCAAAGGCATTGGCAAGCATTGGCAAAAGCTTGGCTGCTATGGTTTTAGTAGCACATTTTGGTTCCGTTATTATCTGAACGGTCATCATCAGCGAGTTTTTGTGGGCTCTGAGATCTCAGATAATCACAAGATAACCTAAGGAGTACCACAGGGATCGGTCTTGGGTCCAATTCTTTTTCTTTTGTATGTCGATGATCATTGGGACATTTGGACAAGGGAAAATTATCTTATTTGCCGATGACACCACATTCTTTGGTATGAATCAAATAGTGTGTCCTTTCATCTAACCCTGATGATGGGCCTCCAGAGGATACGGGACTGGTTTACTCAAATAGCCTGTCATTGACTTCAATAAGACCAAAATCCTGACGTTTAGGGCTAAGCTTGGGGATGTGTCCATGATAACCAAAATGCTGACTACTCTCGCAACAGATTTCTTGGTGTCATCCTTGATAACAACCTTAACTTTACTAACTATGTACTTGATCTTGCCAGTAAAATATCAGCTGGCTGCTTTGCCGTTAGGGTCGCAACTGAAGAGCTTAGTCCCGAGATGGGTAGAACTCTATATTTTGTCCTTGTCGAGTCTCGTTTTCGCAACGAATTTGTTTTTGGGAAAATGCTAGCAATTATCTTATCCAGTCGCTCTTTGTATTGCAAAAGCGAGCCCTCAGGTATATTTGGAAGGTATATTTGGACGAATTATAACGTCGGGATTCCTGCACCCCTCTATTTGCTCAAAAAAACTTTTTAACAGTCACCTGTGTGTATATCCTGGAAGTTGATGTTCAAAAATAGGTATGTGATACGACGGAGAAGCAATCTGCAACTACCCATTTCCACGTCCGGTCTTATTCCGAAATCAATTTTTTACGAAGGTATGAAGGTATTTAATCACCTGCCATGCAACATTAGAGACCTTGCAATACTCAAATGCTTTAGACATAGGCTAAAAAGGTATCTAATAGAAAAGGCCTACTATAACCTTGAAGAGTTTTATGCTTAATGTTTTGTGGAGTCAACAGTGTATATTTTTGTATGTATATATAGCTTTTGATTTTCATCCTTTTTTTGTATACATTTATTTTTTAATATTTTTATTCTGTAATTTTTTCTTTTTCTTAATTTTAAGTTGCTTTGTTAAAAACAAATATTTGTTCATAAAAATAAACCTTATTTTGATTTAATTACTATCACAAGCCTGAAAAGCATCACGTAGCTATTGTCAATTCACTCAAAGGTTCAAAAACCGTGCTACTTTGTTTGTCTGAATGTGTTCGATAGGCAACAAATTGAGTAAAGACACAGGACTGCGATAATATAGCTCTGGCGTCTTGAAGGAACTGTAATGTTATGCTAATAGGAATATAAATCTCTGTATTTTTTTGTTGGAATGTAACATTATTTCTTTTTTGACTATACGGTATAGAAAATTGTTTGAGAACTTTCATTTATTTATCGATATTCAATTGGCCTTAAATAAATCTCAAGGACTTATACTACTTTGACTGATTCCACCTCAAAGCATACTCTGGTAAGAGCTGTTTCTCGTTTAAAAGCAAATTCCAAAAGCACCCTTCACGTCTTCGACGTCTACTCTTCCTTAACAAACTTGGACAAAGAATAGAACAGAATCATATTTTTATATGAATCTCAATTTAGGTTTTTTAACCGCGATAAATATCATTTAATCTCTAATAATATCAGCGAGTAAATAAAAAATACGTAAAATAAACAAAATTGTAGAATTTTACCTTAACCACTGTTATAATAATAAAAAATTCTTTAAAACCCAATAACTAAAACCAACAATACTGCAACAAAATGTAATATTTTTTTTATAATGCTATGAAATATTCGAAATTGTCGAAATATGTATGGTGCTAAAGTTCTATGTATGTAATTGTTATAGTGTTTGTTTTTGTATAAATCTAATATGCAGCCTAAAAATATTTTATTTGGTAATATATTTTGTTGCTAAAAGGAACGCGCCATGAATTAACTGTGTAAATTTATTAGCTGTTGGTATAGGAACCTAAATATTTATTTACTAATAGTTTTGATTATATCCATAAAACATAAGATAATTTAAATTTATTTTATAACTTACAAGGTTCAAAGACCAACGAGGGATATTATCTAAATTGTTTTAGGAAAATGAAACAGTAGGTATTCGTGATATAATTAATGTACTTGCCCACGGCATATTGTACCGTCATATGCAACAAACATATTCCATAGGGAGTGTATACGTAGATTTAATTACGATCATGATTATAAAGTAAACTTTCGATAAATTATTAAGCGGTTCTAACAGAAATAATATTTATTCATTAAAAAGATCCACTAGGCACTCAAAATTTAATAAAAAGTGTTTAAAGTAGATCTATTTAAAATTAATTTATTTAATTCACGATTTTTTTTTAACCCTAAATAATATTCTTCAAAGTACTTCCACCACAACAATCTCAGTAATTTAACTAAAATATTAAATTAATAAAGTATTGTTGTAAAATTATGGTGTTTTATCTTTATTATAGGAAACCCAGTGCTTTTTATATTTTCTATAGGTCAAAGGTTAAAATATTTAAATTTAGAAAGTCTCCTAACGTAGTGTGCTGTGATCTCTCGCTCTTTTTTGTGCATACTCAGCAGATTAAAAAAATAAATCTCCGACTTGAAATCGCATCAAATTTAGGAGTCACGTTAACTCATTTAACCTTATATATTACTTAATATAGTTATTTAGTAATCACTAATTCACACCAAAAAGGTACGTATTAATGTAGAGGGTGTGGCACTCAAATGGAAAGATTTCGTAAATCATTTTATTGCCAAGGAACTTAGAACATTGAATGCCTAAAATAAGCCTAGCTGCAAACCATAGGCGAGGTTGTTTGAGTTCACCATCTCTCAGACAAATATGTCAAATCGACTTTCCAATTTTTCATTTAATATATAGGGTAATGTTCTTTATCCACTACCTACTTTGTATTTTGTAACAGGTAAAAAATTTACTCTTTAAATGTTTCGTTTATTTGCTGACTAATAATATATATTTTGTGAGTAATCAACAAATTTTTCCTGACCAAAAAGTTAATAAAAAAAAGCAACTTAGCAACGTACAATACCGCTATGTTTACAATGTAAGTAACCGATGTTGCCACTTTGTATTTTTTTCTAGATATTTTTTTCATATGTATGAAGCTAGCGTCCGATCGATATCCAGCACACAAATCTATAACGCAGCATATGTCGTTTGCCAGCGACCTATCGATATAATGCCCATATCTGCTGAAATTCCTCCTAACTTAGTTAGGAGTAACTCCTAACGCTTATAAGGAAAAATGTTATCTATATCCTTTGGCAGTTATAGCCGTTTATAACATCTAACTCAATAATTTTTAAACAAAAAAACTTTCATTTGTAGAGATTTGCAACCATCTCAAATTCTTTGGAAGTAAACCTTTCAATTAATTTTTACAAAAAAAACTTAGTTTGTCGCGATTTATACCGACTATAAACCAATTTAGTTATCCATTGTTAATAACTATATAAAAAATCATTAAAACACCTGGAATTCTAGGAGATACGGGAATTATATTGATCAAGTAATAATGGGCGTCGACTGTAAATCTATCTATTTGGTTGCTAGATATCGACCAGACACTACCTTCATTATTGAATAAATTTGCTATAATATAATAATATACTTAATTACACATTTTTATTAATATTTTAGTATGCAATACTATAGATACTTCATAAATATGTTGTCTTTTATAATATTATAACCTAGAAGGATGACACCATTAACACCTAACTCGCCTGTGGAAGGAACGATTTGAATTTCCTTTTTTCCAATATATGTGACCCACTTCAGACTTATTTATAATTTTTTAGTAAAAAGGGAATTTTTAGTCTTAATATTAATTAAAAAAACGTACTGAAACCAAGGTCGATTAAGATAGCCCCTCCAGTAGCAATAACTATATGAAAACTAGACTCGAAATTGGCACTAATTTTGCACCATTTTGCACCATTAGTTTCAAATTTTGCACCGCTATAGGTGATATGACGAAATTTTATGGGAAGGGGTAACTTTATGGTAGCCTTCCCCCCACAAAAAAAAATTATTCTTTTACTTTGTCATTTTATTCTCTGAATTTTGCACTATTTTGCACCACTATTTTCGAATTTTGCACCGCTACCAGTAAGGAGCTACATAGCTCTAAAGAGTCTCTCTTAGCCCCCTCCCCCCCACAAAAATTGTTGGGCTTTTTACTATGTCATTTTATTCTACGAATTTTGCACCACTATTTTCGAATTATGCACCGCTACCAACAACGACTACATAGCTCTAAAATATTTCTATTTAAAACCGGTCCAAATTCATTTAGTTACGAATATGTATTTATTTCTCAATGGTTCTATAACTTCGAACTGAAATAGTATATTCTATAACAAGTGTGGAATTAGCAAAATTCTACACTCGTAGACCCGTTCCCCTCGCCTTACGGCTCGCGTAACAAAGCTTTCTACTCGTGAATCCAAATTAAAAATATTACTTATTATTAGTGTTTAGTGTAAATATATAACAAAATAATTTTTGTTTGACGGATTTCAGTTTTTCTTTTGCTTTATAATAAAAGATGCAATTCAGTTTCTGCTAATTATAATAATTTAATATCTCATTTTATCTTCTTCTGATAAAATTGAGTAATCACTGGCAACATGGAATACTAAGCATGTTTATCAACAAATTATCCCCTCTGCCCCCTGTGTAGATGTTGCACTTAATCCCAAGCAGCCAATGTTTATTCTAGTGTATTCAATGTTCTAAGCCAAGGAAGTTTTTTTTTTGTTACATAAATAGGAAGTTAAAAAGTAGTACTATATTAAAGCATTATTAGAGTCGATCCTGAAAGTGTTGCATAACTCTTTACTGCATATCGACGGGTATTGCTGCAATCTCGTTATGAATCTGTTTTTTAAGGACTGGGTTCAAAAGATTAACTGCATTAATCTTTTCTCATTAGATTATTTAAACGATCAAATTGTTTGGTAATGTAGACGTACTAGCCGACAAGTCCTGGCTAATATTCGAGAGAAACTTTAAAATATGCTTTGTTTTTGTCATGCCAATAACGGTGACCATTTTAAGCAATTAATGAAATTCTTTGACCTGAACGTCATATTGGCTTATTATACGAGTATATATAAATTGGTTTATTTTTATCATACCTTTGTATTGAGCAGCAAAATGGTATGCCTTTTAAAATGCTGTACACTACCACTCAAAAGTATTTGCCCACATATGACTGTTTTAATGTTATAACTAAAAATAATAAACCCATCAGTTATTCTTATGAAACGGTTTATTTATAACAAAATAAATATAAACAATACATTTTTCAATTAATTTAAGAAAATCAAATTTTGGATTCATCTAAGTGTCCGCCTTGATTTTTAATAACAGCTTCACAGAGTTTCGGTAGTCTTCTAATTAATTTGTCCAAAGTTTCCTGAGGTATCTTGTGCCACTCTTCTTGGATGATCCTCCACAAGTCTTCTTTTGATGTGGGGCATGATTTTCGCACTTGTCTATCCAGTTCATTCCACAGTAATTCGATAGGATTGAGGTCCGGTGATTGTGGGGGCCATACCATAACTTTCAGAAGATGTTGCCTTTGTAATTGACCTAAATATTGCTTGTACAATTTCGACGTGTGCTTGGAGTCATTATCATGTTGAAAGATGAAGTTTTCCCCAATTATTCGAGTACCAGAAGGAAGTACATTGTCACTTAAAATTGTTTTGTAACCCTCTTTTCGAAGAATTCCCTCTATTCTAATTAGATCGCCCACTGCAGATTCTCCGAAACAACTCCACACCATCATCGAACCACCACCGTGTTTAACTGAGGCCACCAATACAGTTCTCAGCGACCCTTTCATTGGCATAACGGCGAACAAAAACTCGCCTCTTCGTTCCAAAAACCTCGAATTTCAACTCGTCACTCCAGAGAACTTTCTTCCAGTCATCAATGGTCCATTCTTTGTGTGATTGGGCCCACTCAAGTCTTTTCTTCTTATTAACATCCTTCAGTAGCGGTTTTGATACAGCTAAACGTCCTTTAAGACCAGCATTATAAAGTCGCCGTTTTACTGTCGAAACACTGACCACTTTTTTACGCTCCTTGTTGTATTTTGCTGTGATTTCAGGGGCGGTAAGGCGTCTATTGCATTTGCTTGTAAATATAATATTTAAATCCTGTTGCCTTTGGCCTTCCCGATCGAGGTTTGTTGCTAATAGTCCCTTCTTTGGTGAGTTTGCTAACATTATAATCGACAGATCGACAGTCCGCCTTGGAATTCCCAAATCCATCAAAATTTGACGGTTAGTCTTTTCAGTTTATGAAGTCCAATGATAATACCTTTTGTTCCTACCGATAACTCTTTTGTTTTAGCTATTTTAAAGAATGTTGAAAAACCAGCAAAGAAACGGCAATAATCGTCAATAAGCAAGCGAAATTATTTACTAATGTTACAAAAAATCAATTCTTGAAGACTAAACCCTTGTTTCAAATTTCATCGGAAAAAATTTCAAAAAAAAATGTTTCAAATTTCATCGGAAACGAGCTGTAAATAGATTAGTTTTTTAGAAGAAGTTCATATTTTCACTAAATTTTTTGTTATTTGCAAGATTATTTTTAAATACTCAGTGTTTTTCAACGAACCATAGTTGATAGGTATGCTGTTTAAGCATATATGCAATTTACAAAAGAGATACAATCTAAATACAATCTAATTAAAAATAATAAAAAGGATACATGGTGGACAAATACTTTTGAGCGGTAGTGTATCATACAAAATGTGATATATTAAAGTGAGAATAGTTGGAGGTGGTTAACAAAACTCTGAAATAAAAAACTTTACCATGTTATTTTTTTCTAAGAAAGTTATTAAGAGTGGTTCTTTTTGAAATGAATGCGTGGTATTTGTAATGCACTCATTACGGAAAAATCCTACTAGATTCACGACTCATGCACATGCCGATGCGATAGCAAAGAAGACTTGAAAGAAGGTTGTATTTTATTTTATTTTTTATTAACTACTGAATGAAGTAAAAATTTTTGAATTTAAGAGAGGGGTGAGTAATCGCGAGTTATGTATAGAGATACGCCGTGATCAGACGTATCTATATAAAGTTGTAATGTTATAAATTTATCTAGGATAGAAAACTATTACGCATATTATGTTAAAAAAACATTCAAACCTCTTTCTGCGACGAAACTTTTTTAGCAAAATTTACTAAGACATGCAATCGTTCATTTATTTGGCTCAACTATTTTTAGTCACTTCTTAAAAAATTACAAGAAAAAGTGCTATTGTGGGGTTTGAACCTAAGACCCTTATAATGCAATTCTACAAGCTAAGCCAATGGACCAATCGAACAGTCTAGCCGATAAACTAAACGCGCCATGACTTTAGTACATGCGTACACATTTGTAACTTTTATTTATAATAAATTAATATATATTTATTATTTATAGAAAGCTGTAATGTTATTAAAACACACAAATTTATTTACTATGGATCGAAATAATGACTTATTATTATTTTTTACGAAATTGCCAATAATAAAGATTTATTTTAAGAATTAAGGGAACTGCTTTATTTGTTGTATAGTGGACTGTATATAGGGCCTAAATCGGCCAACTCAAACGTTAATAACACCAAGTAAATACTTATGTTTTTATTTAATAACATTTAAAATTACAAGCGTCAAAGTAATACATGCGAGAGAACGTAAAATTAGGTTATGAAAAACGTAAATAAATATATTTCGGACCGAAGTGCAGTTTAAGCCCTCTCACACTAACTGCCAAGAACGTCAAACAAACGACGTCGAAATACCCGCGCGCGCCGCGTTTTCCGCTCACTAGTCAAATACACAGTTCGCGAGGCTGCCAATAGTTTTTTTAAGTCTGTGATCGGAAGAACTAAACATAGCACTAACCAGGGTCTGGGCACTGCTTAATAAACTCTAATTACACGAAAATAATGGCACGCCTCGCCAACAGATGGCAGCAACGGTATTATATGCAGAGTGGGTTGCATAACACGATAATGCAGGTAATGATATTTAATGATTTATAAAGGAAGGTCAACCATTTGTCAAAATTAGTTTTTATTTTTCTTGCGATTTGCGTATTTGATGGTGGTTGATGATTGTTTTTATTGTGGTTTTCGAGGTGCTTTATTTGTAATTATCGACTTTTTTTGATCCTTATTTTAGTGATGTTGTGGTTAGTGGTAAGTTAAGAAATTTATATTTAATTCTAATACGTAGACGGCTTGTAAAGAACCAGAGATAGAATATATTTAATGTTTACTTTGTTTTTTACTTTACTTGTTTTGTTCTCGGCCACAAAAGTGCGGATGAATTGTTTTTGGTAAAATTATGGTAGGTTCACTCAGAATAGCAGTATTGTAGGCCTTTTTAAGTTTCCCTTATTGTGGAGAATCCCTGGATCCCATGTAAGAAAATAAAATAAATAAGTTTATTTGGAATTCGATGTTTTATTTATTTACTATACAGGGTCGGCAAGAAATCTTGGAATGGAAAATAATTGTTCTACTAAAATAGTTGGTTATATACTTCGAATATTGCTTGGTTTACTATCCAGTAAAATATACTATATAAAAATTGGATAAGTTTTGGGTTTATTTGATAGGTTTTAAGGTGCTCTATCTAAAACAACGTAATAATAAAATACCGTCCGTTAAAAAACGTCTATGCTAAAACTGCTTTAATAACCCAATAGGCCGCACAGAGGGCGCCAAAACATGGTTCCGCGAAATAGCCAGAGATGCAATTCTATTTCCCCTTATTATATTGTTCTATGGCGCTAACCTTGAAAATACGCACTTGGAATGGAAATATTTTCGATTCATTTAATAAACAGTTTTACATGGGAATCGTCTTTATTTTACCTGCCCTAAGTATCAAGTTATTACATACTTTCAACCACACATCACAAGATATAGTTTATAGGTAGTAAACAAATCTTCACAAATAAACGTTTAATGCTCCCTTTCTTTGTCTTTATATGCTACTCGAGGTATGCCACAATTGCCTGGATGCAAACATTCAATCCGACCCAGCGACCATTTGCATGAAGGCAGACCATCTTCTTTAAAGTCGTTGATTTTCAAGGTTGCATGATTGCTTGGCCACTTCAACCGCTGCTGTAACCGCGTATATATTCTGCAGACCATCTTGACCAGAAATGTTGCTGGGGTTTCTGAACATGATGAAAGTGTGACAATCTACTGTCGGAGATCTGGGTGACATCTAATAAGCAATTGATATCATCGTATGGCCTATAAGAAATGGGAAAGTATCAGGGGATTATAGTCAGTAAGTTCAATTAAGAGGAGAGACAAAGTACGTGAATTTAGAGCTGAACCAATAAAGTGTAACATTTTTTAAACGTTAAACATGCATTGCTTGCAACAGTGGCGGCTCGTCAGGGGAGGCAAGGGAGGCTTAGCCTCCCCATCAAATTGTAATGAAATAATAAAAATATTTAACAAAAATAAAAAAAGAAATTTTTTTTTTCCAAATAATAAGTACCGACTCTATAACTTCTAATACACCAATATAGCGCGAACCAGCCATACGTCATACTGTTAATTCGCCGCGACTCGCATCCTTTTTTAAACAGTTGTAAGAAAAGAGAGAAAGCTAACCGGCTTTATCCACATCGACACAGAACGTGTGCGAGAACGCGATACATTACGAAATAAGAAAAGCCATACGTAGCAAGGGAGGCAAGCTTCCTCCAGCTGTCAAAATCCAACGGGCCGTGCACTCGATTTGGCGCCGACAAACGCCGTTTTCATCGCGCGAAATAAGGCGCCAAGGGAGGCTAGCCTCCGATCATCTGATTAACCTGATTTTTGTTTCGTTTTGAATTTTCAGCAGTTTTCAGTCGTTTTGATTTCGGTGATTGTCGTGTCTTTTGCCCGCGAATTTTGACAAGGTAGGTGGTTTTGGCTAACGGTTTTATTGATTAGTTTTGATTTTGTCGATTCATCGATTTAATTGTGGGGCCGGATTTCCCTCTATGTTAGTGTTTGGTATTTATCGTGTTAAATAATTTATTATTATGCGTATTTGAGTGATGCAAGGTAAGATATTTTTATTTAATGGCTTCTTTTATTAATTATCATATCATTTCTAATGTTTGTTTGCTGAAAGATGAAAGGTGGATAAATTAAATGAAATGAAACAAGCTGAAGATTTAATAGACTAGCTGCTATTAAACAATTTTAGTTCATTAAGCTTTGATGCCAAATATTATGTTATTAAGACTTTGGGTAGGCCTCAGCCCCATTTAATTTCATTGCGATCTGCAGACAATCGACAAAATCGCGGGTTTAATTTGACTTGGTACAGCAAATATGATTGGTTGACCGGATCGTTTAAAAGAGAAAAGCTTTTTTGCTGGGCTTGTCTGTTATTTTCTGTCCAAACTGAATATTCTACGTGGTCGAAAATTGGATATTCTGATTTAAAAAATTTGCCTCGGTCCATTGAAAGACATTTAAAATCAAAGGAGCACATTTCTTCGTTTTGTAAATTAAGGCTTTTTGAAAACAAAATATTGCTTCTGCTTTAGATAATGCTCAAAAAGAAGCCATTATTTTTTTTAACAATCAAGTACGTGAAAACCGGTCAAATTTAAAGCGGCTTGTTGACATTACTCTTTATTTAGCTTCATAAGAACTAGCTTTTCGCGGACATGATAAGACCGAAGAGTCGATTAATCGTGGCAACTATAAAGAACTTTTGATGTTGTGGGGTAAATACGATTCAAAATTTGACGAATTTTTAAAAGGTAATGTTTTTTCGGGCACATCAAAAACGATTCAAAATAAAATCATTGAAAGTTTGTCACATGTCGTCGATGAGCACATTTTCCAAGAACTTTAAGCAGTCCCTTTTTTTGCATGGGAAATAGACGAGACTACGGATTTTACTTGTAATTCCCAACTTTCGATTGTTTTTAGGTATGTCAAAGACGGCAAGGTAGTAGAACGGTTTATGGGGTTTCATAATGTTTTATCTGGGCGGATTGCAGATG
Source organism: Anthonomus grandis grandis (assembly GCF_022605725.1). Lineage (NCBI taxonomy): Eukaryota > Metazoa > Arthropoda > Insecta > Coleoptera > Curculionidae > Anthonomus > Anthonomus grandis. The sequence goes on from NC_065556.1 coordinate 10,713,694, forward strand.
ATTTATTTAATCTCCTGGTTAATAAATGCGACAAATTTGATTTCAGGCGTAAGCTAATTGCGCAAACATATGATGGGGCGGCAGTCATGGCGGGACATTTAAATAGCTTGCAAGCTAAAATTAAATCGATAGCGCCCTATGCACTTTTTACGCATTGCCATGCCCATGCACTAAACTTAGTTTTAAGCAAGGCATGCAATAATATTAAAGACTGTCGTAGTTTTTTCTCCAACTTGTCAGAATTTTCTGCCTTTTTCTCCAAGTCCACCAAGAGAAGTCACATCCTAAATGAAATTTGCGGTAGCCGAATGCCTACTTTTGCTGCTACACGGTGGAATTCTACATCAAGATCTGTGTTTTTAGTGCATACACATAAGGAAAAATTAATAGATGTTTTTGATTTTATTCTAAACACTGAGGATTTTAAAAATGACGACCAAGGTATCAGGGAGGCAAAGGGTTTTAAGTATATTTTAACACCATAAATTTTCTTTTTTGCTTGAAACATTTAAACTAGTTTTTGAGCAAACTGACGTAATTTTCTCAATTCTTCAAAATAAATCTTCAGACATTAATTTTTTAAAAAATCGATTAAATGATTTGACTGAAATTTTGCAAAAGTTTAGAAATGATGAGCAGTATTTTAATAGCATTTTTGAAAAACTTGATGTTAATGTTGAGCAGCCAGTAAAAAAACGAAAATCTAATTTTGACTTACCCGATTTGCGACAAAATTATAGACAAATCTATATTGAAATAATGGTCACAATAACTGAACAAATTAAGGTTAGATTCAGCGATCTTAGTAAATTAAATTACTTTGATCTATTAATGTTCGAAAATTTTCCATCCTACTCCAAAGATTTTCCCCAAAAATTACTGGATAATTTAGTAAACCAGTATCCGTTTTTTAATCCCATTCAATTGAAAAATAAAGTAATTGTAACCTACAGTGACCCTCAGATGTCAGAGTTGTAAGCCTCCATCTGAATTATCAAGTTTTATGTTTGAAAATCATTTAAATCAGTGCATGCCAGAGCTGTATAAATTTATTAACATTGCTGTGACTATACCCATAACATCGGCATCTGTAGAAATAAATTTTTCAGCACTCAAAAGAATTAGAAGTTATAGCCGTAATTCCATGACCCAAATGCGAAAAGTAATATATCTCTTCTTTCAATCGAAAAATAGTATATAAAAGAAATGACAAAAAATGACAAATTTTATGACGAAGTTATAGACTTCTTTGCTAATATGAAAAACCAAAGAATTCCCTTAATTTTCAAACCAGAGTAGAGTCCACAGAAAATTGTCTTAAAAAAACAACAAAAAAATAACTGATGTATTATGTATACATATATGTATGTACATTGTACATATTAAAGTATTATCTTATTCGCTTGGACATAAACATGTATATTATATTTTTATTTTAGAGTTTTAAAACCTATTCCTAAGTATTTGTTTGTGATATAAAGCAATAATAACCAAAGTTTTTTCCAAAGAAAATATGTTTTTTTTTGTTCTATTACTTCTATTCAGCATATAAAACCATAACATGGTATTGGCTAGAACAGAGTTTTTTATTTATAAAATATTTTTTGTACATAAATATGTATGTATGTATGTATGTATGTATATAATATATTATTTTAAAGCTTATTTATACTATTTACACTATAAGCTACTTAACCAAAGTTTTTAACATGGAAAATATTTTTACGTTTTTGGTATATTTTGTATATAACATGGTTTTGCTAGAGTCGAGTTTTTTTTTTATTTATATAATAATTTTGTAAATATGTAAATATTATTTTTTATAAACTTTTAGAGCATATTCTGCTATCTGCAATATAAGCAACTAACCAAAGTTTTTACCAAAGCAAATATTTTAACGTTTTGTTTTATTTTTGTATGTAAACCCATTATATGGTTTCAGTTGATGATAGAATTCTTCTTTTTATTTATTATCCTATTTTTCTAGTCTCATATAATGTATACCTTATTTTTGTTTATTTCATAAACCATATCCCTATTTCCTTATCCCTTCCTATTCCTGGCAAGACTTAACTCTCACCTCCGCGCTGGTTCTTGCTGGACAATAAAATATACTTTTAGATCCAATATTAAATATAACCATTTTTTTGAAATCTGCTAATTTTGTATGACCCAAAAAAAAGTATGAATTGTTGACTGAGAAGAGTTTATTATATTTCTTGTTTTTTAAAAAAATATTTCAAAAATAATATATAAAAAGTACCTAATAATTAAATATTTAACAATATTAATTATGTATATATATAATTATTATTACATTAGGATACCTAAAATAGGCAATATTAAAAGTAAAATCGAACACGACTTGTAAAACGATTTTCAAGACTAACTTTTAACGAGAATTGGTTAAAAAGTGGGCGTGGCATGCAAATTTTTTCGCCTTCGGCGGGCTTTCTATCTGCGCTTAACCTTTAGCCTCCCCTTTCCAAAAACTCACGAGTCGCCACTGGCTTGCAATGTGTTTAAGGTAAAATTTAGTATCCTTCACGCTAGCTTTCCACAACCGGTCAAAATGGGGTGGTATAAACGACCAACAGATACCCTAGATTTCAAGAAGTTCAGTTAAGTTATAAGCATTAGACTTTAAGAAATCTCCCAAATCTTTCAACTCTGGTTGGCTTTCACAAAATTACCGTTGTCAGAATACCTTTGAGCAGGCTTCCAACGACGCGAAACAAATATTCTTAGTGAGACTAGGAAGGCTTCAGTCGTCAGGTCAGATACTAACTCTAAATAAATAGCTTTAGTAGTAAAGCATGCAAATAAGCGAATGTAAGCTTTATTTACTTTATCACCGCGACCCTGTCTGTCACGTATCACAAAGGGACCTGTGTAATCGATTCCGGTGGTAAAAAAATAAGTAGCTAGTTATAACCGATCAGAACGTCAATTTCTACTAACTAATTTATAACTTGTGGGTTGACTTTAAAGCAACGAACGCAAACATCAAATATTTTTCGAGATAAATTACGACCGCCAATACGCCAAAAACGGTCCCGAATACTGGGTAGAAGTTGAGGCCCAGCGTGCAGCAATAAAATATGATCTCTTTAAAATAAAAGTTTTGTTAAATGATGTTTAGAAGAAATGGCTAAATATTGTTCTCTGTCAAATTTAAAATTTAAATTGGTAAATCTACCTCTTACTCTAATAATTTTGTTATTCTCTATAAACGCTAATGTGAGTAAGTTTGGAGAGCTTACTGCCCAAGTCAGTTTTATTTTTATTTAACGAGCTTATTTAATTTTTAAAGATATCATATTGAGCAATTTTAATTAGATATAAAAATGAACATTTAATTTCATGATAAGTCAATGGTCCAAAAAATCTAAAATGTGGAGACTTTAAAGTATTATTTTTAAATCGAAAGCAATATGGTAATACACGCTGTAATCTATTTTAAGTAATAATTAGGTTACTTTACTCTATATTTTAGTAATCTATTTAAAATAATAAAATCGCTTCCGGAAACATGTGTAGTTCAAACCGAATACCATTTTTACAAAAGATCTATTTTTTAATTTTGAGCTTGTTTAAGCAAGTCAATTGATCGCGTAATTGGTGCCATTTAGTATATGTATTTTCTGGTTATATATCTCGCAAAATAATTTTGGCTAATATAACCGTAGCACTACGCAGACCTAAGGGGTCAATAATCTGCAATATATCTAATAAGACTCTACAACTGGTAACACGTGCATTAAAATTTGCACCCATTTTGTGTGAAAGACAAAGTCACTTTCCTTATTCCATAGTAAGCTCAAGGTTTTGGTGTTTTAATTCGTGCCCAAACCTATAATATTATTTTTGTCAGAACTCTCACTGTGACGTACAGTAAAAATAACCGGTTGTACTCGCACAAGGGGCATCAAAAAACTATGCGATGTTTGGTAGTCAAACTACCTTCTTTATAATGCTATGATGAGGCATGCAATAACTATGCGTTGTGTAGTCCTAAACATCAATCTTATACATATGCCCTAAAGACCGATATTCGATAAATTTGAAGTACTAATCCTTGAAACCTTTGCTCGAAGTCGCGCTCTAAAGCTAAAAACGTTTAAGCGACTATGATAAGAGTCATCTAGCCTTTATGGACTATAGAGCAAAGTAATAGTAAAGACAAAATGACCATCTGTATCGCAAATAAATGTTTCTAGGTGTGCTATTAAGTGTTTTTCGCAAGCCTTTTCTTCCATGGACATCGACTCTACGCCAAAAAAGTCCCCGATTTCCCAAAAATGGCAAAACTGTTTATCGATGTCCATGTTTTTAACAAGGTTGTCCACTTACTTTTTTGTCAGTAGAAAAGGAATATACCTAAATTTAATTTGGAGTCAAAATGCTCTGTAATAAAATTGCTTTACGAGCCAACATCCAACAAAGCTCTAGCTGTACTTAGTTTGTAATTGTTATGTTACACATTTATTAAGACTGTTGATAAAATTACCTGCTCTGCTCTGGCATTGCATGCTCCAAAATTAATGATTTCTTGCTGAGGTCCTTTATGAGTTTGAGAAAGATTGTTATCTTTGTGATCAGAATATAAAAGCGTATGGTGTTTGCTTTTAAATTTTTTACAAGGACCAGAAAAACATTGTCGATATAAATGACCCAATGTTAAGTAGCTTAAACAAAAATGTTATTCTTTTAGTTGGTTTAATTTACTTTAATTTACTTTTTTGTTGTTTTGATTTACAAATCGAAACACGTTGAAATATAGTAATTGCTATTATTGCAAAATATACATTTTATGGTTTTTTGAAAATTTTTGTTATTAGCAATGAATGATTTTACCTTTTTGCATAGAATAACCAGACAAACCGAAGAACAAAGTAAAATAATCAATACGTATTTTTTTATTTTGCTTAAATCCGATTATTTCAAAAGATATTCGAGTTTTTAGTTTTGTATATATAGATATAGAAAGCATGGAGTGACCGCATTAAACTATCGTCTTATGACGTCACAGGCACATTTCAAACCGCTAAAACTCTGTCAATTTTGGAACTATGAAAAAAAGAAGAAACACGTGTTTATTTATTTTTCATTCCCTATCAAAATCATAAAAATTGAAAAAATTGATGCAACTTCCTCATTTCATCTTTCTTCTTCCTAAACATTTTTTGAAACTGTGAGATATTTGTAGGAATTTGATAATTTTTTATTAACCATTTATTAGAAGGCGCAATACTACGCAATAAAATAATTTTCTGTAAAACATGAATTCGCCTCAACAATTTAGATTTTATTTAATAAAATTTAGTATCTAAATATCTTAAAAACCTTAATACCTAAAGTATATGACTTCCACTATAAACGTAAATAAAAAATAAAACTAATCAAATATTCTACTATACAAAAAAATACGCGCTGATACAGATAAAAATATCTTACTGGGCGAATTTCTGATCATTCATCTGTAGCAGTAGTTTAATTTTGTTAAATTTAGCACAATCCAGCAACCCGCTTCTCGCTCCGTCGAAACCAGCCGGCGCGATTTTAAAAATTTCCAATTTAATAAGGCCAGCCGACGACAGCGCCAAGTGCGGCGTGCGTCACGTCCCTTGGTATGATTAGTGGGTGGACATAACGGAGCGCCGACCATCGCTCTAACCATAGCATTGCACCATAGCTCTCCTCGCCATAAAAAATAAATACACACTGTTAGATTAGTGTGGCAACATTGGAGCGCCGACCATCGCTCCGCGCATAGGTCGGAGCTAAGGTCTCTACATCGTACCAGGGTAAAAATCGAGCTTAGTATTTTTTACACCCTCGACCGGAGAACCTTGCGTTAAATCGCTGCCGTCGCTTAACATGGATAAAGAAAAGTTAATCGGGCTTGTTTTTGCTCGAGAGCCTATTTGGAACAAAATAGACAAAAATCATTATAACTGCATTATTCTTAAAAAAATGTGGAACGAAATAGCAAATGAGTGTGATGTGCTGAAAGTAAAACAAATTTTTTTCAGACTACCAGTTTATAATTTGGTTCCTCACGCTTTAATCCCAGGCAAAGTATCCGCATCGAAGGATCAAACGTTTTGTTTGTTGTATAATGGAGTGAATATAAGGTCTGGTTCGGCCAACTCTAACGTTAATAGTACCAAGTAAATACTTAAACTTTATTTTAATAACATTTAAAATTACAAGGGCCAAAGTAATACGTGCGAGAGAACATAAAATTAGGTTAGGAAATACGTAAACAAAATATATTTCGGGCCGAATTGCAGACTCGTAGGCTACTCGTTCTCTGCCACTGACGAAAACGTCGAACAAAAGATGTCGAAATACTCGCGTGCGCTTTACTTTTCGCTCACTAGCACATAATACAAATATATAGAGAAGTGGTGGTTGCATACAAACTGATAAAAATTCTTCTGACAAATCAGCTATACTCATATACTCGTATACCCTCTCAATATTATTCTATGTGTGTGTATACCCCCTCAATATTATTCTATGGCTATACTTGGGTTACCGAACAGATGGAGTGGTCACGTGATCGTTCTGCGCCGGAGGTGTGGCCTAGAGCCTCGATAGGGTTCATGACTTGGGGTTTTATTTAATTTTATTAGTCGAGCGGCTTTAGATCGTTTTGGTTGAATTTTCTGCTATTGCTGAAAAGAAAGTGATTATGAACATATATAAAACATGTGATAACGAGCATCCAGTATACAACAAAGTGCAAAAAGTCCAGTCGGACCCATTTTACAGGCGACCGTATTATATTTAAAAAAAAGCTGCTTACAAAGCAAAGCTGTACGGTAAAATAATTTAAAATAAGTAGGCATATTTCTCCTCGTCTAAATCTGCCAAGGTTGCATCGATGGGCGGGCCTATATTTCGCGCACATCATTTACTCCATATGTTCGGTAATCCGACTATAGCGTCCTCTCGCTTGGCAACGGAAACTGTTGTAACTAACTTGACAGTTTGACGTCCCTAATTGGACCAATCAAAATGGTAGAAGGGCGTGGCCAAATTAAGGCGGGAAATCAAATTTCATTTAATCTGACAATCTTACTATTTAATCGTAATATCTAGAGCAAACGCCTAATCAAAAAGATTACTCATAGAGAAAAGAGCCTTTTTGATTAGGTGTTGGCATCAGATATTGTTCTAAACAAAAATAAAACTTTTCAGCTTTATTTTACATATCTAAATAAGTTAATTTACTGCAATAATCTACGACAGTGTATTGACAATATTGTACGACATATCACCAATTGGAAATAAAAAAATGTTTTTCTTTAATACATTTATTATTTAATTTTCCTGAAAAAAAATTACTTAAAATGATATACATAATATACAATAATTTTGATAACAGACATTATATAAATTAACTGAACTACCCTAATTTTAAACAGATTAGAAAGGTTGTCAAAATCTTTGTGCTATTTTCTCATAATACATCTAAAGGCATTCCAATTAGGTTAATAATATCCTCATTTTATTAACACATAGATTCAATAGAGGATGAATTATCCTTATTTAATATGCACTTGTATTTGTTTCCTAAAGAAAACTTAAACAAATTTTAAAACTATTTAAACATTCAATAGCAGAGTATTATCGAAAGAAACAATATATCTATCTACAAAACAAAATAAAATCTTTGAAAATAAAAGCAACTTTTTAGTATAAACATATATCACTTACATAATATATTTGTTGGTCTCTTATAATACTAACCACACATCTAAAAACTATAATATTAATAAAAACTTAATTTAATGACAATTTTTACATAAAATAAAAAGAACCCCTTAAAAAAACACAAGTTGTAAGAAAAACATTAATTCTGATCCATTACGGGTGCTCAGGTCTCTTAGTCTTTATACCTATGTCTCGTCTCAGTGAACACAGGAAATGGTATGATACGAGCATGAAATAAAATTTAAAAAATAGGCAGTGCAAACCTTATAAATCAATTTACTAAACGATTCATGTGAAAAAAGACAAAATAAATGTTTAAATAAATATGTATTGTAGTGTAAAGTCAGCAGTATCAGCATTATTAAAATTTGTGGAGAGAACTGATCAGAAGAAATTCTATAGCTCACAGTCTTAATAAAATTTACATTGCATATCGCTCTCCATGTTTTTCTTGTAATATGAACTAAAGGAAATTAAAAAAATCTTTTATTACTATGTTTGTCACAACCAGTTAAAATATACATACTCTTACATCAAGGAATTGTCAGGAAAATTTTAAATCAATTTTTAAGTGTTAAATAGAAAATGAGAGGCCAGACATTTTGTAATATGTATTTATAATTATTAAGTTAAAAAATAAATACTTAAAAAAGTAAAATTTCTTAATTGAAATCAACTGAATTTGATTTTTTTTAAAACTAAAGGTTGACAATACAAAAACATAATATTAATAAATAAAATCGGATTTTCTTACCAGAAACCTGGACTTGCTTGCCGCAAATCAATTAAAACATTACTCCCAATATTGAAAGAGAAATTTTTAGAAAAAAAGTCATGAATTTAAATTAACATCCATAAAACAAATAGCAAACTCAACCCACCCTTGCATTCATTAAAATGAAAAACAAACTCAAATGATATGACAATGACAAATGATGTTTTATCAGTCAATGTCAACTGTTTGTTAGCTCCCTGTCAATTTTGCCAAGCAAGATGCTCGACATACGATTCCGATTTTCACCATACAAGTTTCATAAATGTGTTCATTAGTCGAGTACACAGTATGAGCATACGTTAAAAGACGAATATGCTCAGCTATTCAGCCAAGGAGAAATGAAGCCGGGATTGAAAACTAATTAATCCCATCGTTTACGTTTGTAAAATTTCGTGGGCGAGTGGCAGATTAATTTTGTCTTGTTTTCCCTAACCTAGATTGCAGATTTTATTTGCTTTGCTTCCTGAATAATTTAAATATCACTAATAATTATTATTTATATCACTAATAATTATTATTCTACGCTAATTTTGAGTTTAGAAACAAACATTTTAGTGTTTAACTTTCAATTTCTACTAAACTTTCCAGTGATTTCTTTACTGTATAATTTCTTTTTCAGTTGCTGTTTATGATAGTTATGGCAACACCAAGGTAAGATATAATTTTTTTACTTCTAATCTGAGTTATGTATTTGGAGTCAACAAAATGCAGTCTGCGAAGTCTGTGAGAAGGAATTTTTAGGCACATCGACGAGAAACAGACAATGTGTATGTCCAATATGTCCCAACGATACCCAGACATCTCTTTTAATAATTTAAAAAATTCGTATTTCAATATTTTAAACAAACATTTGCTTGATATTCACAATATAATGATTAAACGATCATTTTGAAATTTTTGGGAATTTCGAAGAATAAACCTCTTGGAGGGCGCAAAGCAATAGGAGAGTCGATAGGCATGTCAGATCCGAAATAAATTTAAAAATTAAGAAGAACATATATTTTAGAATTGTATCAGGAGCGACATCAGAGGTTGTATAAATTCTTAGTTATCAGACATAATTGTATATTTAATTGTTTACTTTTAGGATTTAATATAAAAAATGTTCAAGTAAAATGAGAAGTGTTAAGTCTGGGGGAAGCATACGCTATCAAGGAACACGTCCCTCAAGAATTTTAGTTAAGGTTTTAAAGAATGGTAATGATATTGCATTAACTTTTATATTTCTTGACTAATTCATAATTTTAGTCCTTTATAAGATCAGTTGATAACATGCAGCACATGTAGATGAGTTAAGAAGAAAAAGGTTATTTAAGGCTGAAGAAAATATCGTTGTTGGGCAATTGACTGCAAGTGTGACAAATGAACTAATAATTCAAAAGAAAAAAAAATCAGAATGACACAATAGAACGGCTAAGCTTGCTAACTGAGTTGGTATATTTGATAAGGAAATATAATGTTGACAAGAAAACAGATGATTATAATATGGTAGCCACTGCTTTAAAACCTAATCAATGGAATAACCAAGAAAAAAATTATGAATTTTTTTTCAAGAAAATTGGTATGTGTACATGTATAAAAATGAAAATGAATACTTGTAACAAATTAGAGAGTTTTGAGTTTTTGAACAACAATGTAAATATATGCAAATATTGAAAGTGCTCATGCATATGGGGGGTGATCCATCAATACAAGACATCTGATTTTCTGACCAATTTCATAATTTTATTTTAGTTTTTCAAAATTGAAAAATTACTACATGAAAATAGGTGCATGAAAAATTATTTTCATTTAGGTTGTCTTTTTAAAAATTCCATTTACAAATTGATGTGACAGTTTTTAAAGTAAATTTTTTGCAATATATATAGCAATTAGTCGAACATATCAGCTTGTACCAACTCAACCGATCGAACTCCTTTTTCATTAAGCTTTAATTTTAAGGGAATTCTTATCCGGGATAAATGATCAGGATTTTGCTGTGGGCTTATGAACGAAATTATGATGAAGACATTAAAAGAATTTAAAAGGATTATTTGTATCGATGGAACACCTGGAACAAACAGACAAAATTTAGATTTCAGTATAGTTCTCATTAAGGATGAAAATAATATGGGCTTTGCAGTAGCATTTTTAGTGTCAAACAGGCTAGATTAAGTAATTTAGGACTTCTTTTTAGGGCACTTTAATTAAGGCTGGGTGAGACTCTCCAGACGGGTAATAAGTTATGATGATTCCAAATATTTTATTGCATGGATTAAGGTAGTTACTTCCGCAGAAGAATTAGAAGACTTAGAAGACTTCTTTTTTCATGGCATATTATCAAAAACTAGAACATCAAAGGTAGAGTGAAATTGAAGAAGACAGAAAACAATATACATATGAAGAAGGAAATAAGAAAAATTTTAAAGGAGATTAATGTTGGAACTTTTATGGAGTCAAAGGAAAACTATTTCAGGCATTTGGAAGAGGAGGGTGAACACGATTTCTTGAGATATTTGCAGACATATGTCAATAATATAAAAATGCTTTAAATTTATGACTAAATAGTAATAAAACTTGTTTACAGCTTTTATTTTCAGACTGAAAAAAGAATCATGATATAGGTTCATTACCACAGAATAAATATTGGAATAAATACAAATATGGCTATAGAAAGTTTAAACTATGTACTCAAATACAATAAAACGGGAGGTCGACCAATCTTAGGTAAAAATAAAGGGTGTCAATAGGAACGCACGTTTTGAATTGCACAGCATTCTTTTTTTATCGCAGTATGTCAAAAAAAAAACTAAAAAGAATAATGTAAACAGTTTGCGATTAGTAGCCATGGAACGATATACGGTCGAATAACGAATTATTATTGTTAAAACACACTACAAATATGGAGAATGTTTTGCGGAAACAGTTCGTAAATTGCAGGGCATTTTTGGTCGACACGATGCACCAAATCACACGACCGTCCAAAGACTAATTGATAAATTTGAATAAAATGGTTCTGTCGTCGATGTAAAAACACTAGTGCGTCACCGTACTAGCCGTTCTGTTGAAAATATTGCCGCAGTGCGTAAAAGTGTTGGCGAGAATCATCTATCCGTCATCGTGCACAGCAGTTGCACATTTCGAAGAGCACTACCCACCGAATTCTAACAAAAGATCTTCATTTACATGCCTATAAGATTCAATTTACCCAACAATTAAAGCCAGTGGCCCATGCGACGTGCCGTACATTTTCTTCGTGGATATTGCAAAAACAACAAATGGATGTCGATTTTTCGAAAAAAATTTTGTTTCCCGATGAGGCACACTTTCACCTTAATGGCTTTGTTAATAAACAAAATTGCTGAATTTGGGGCGAAGAGAATCCTAGAGTCAGTCATGAGAAGAAAATGCATCCATTAAGAGTCACGGTTTGGTGCGGACTTTGGACATGTGGAGTAATTGGACCGTACTTCTTAGAGGACGAGGCTGAAAATGCAGTTACCGTGAACAGCGAACGCTATCGTAATATGCTCACTGAGTTTTTATGGCCTCAATTGGATGGTATGGATACGGGCCGTATGTGGTACCAACAGGATGGTGCGACATGTCACACTGCACGTGAAGCAATTCAATTGTTGTAAAGAAAGTTTCCCGGTCGTGTCATTTCACGGAATGGAGACCAGAACTGGCCCGCAAAATCATGCGATTTAACGCCTTGTGACTTTTTTCTTTGGGATTTTTTAAAATCCCTCGTATACGCTAATAACCCAACAACAATTCCACAGTTGAAAAACGAAATTAGACGTATTATTAGCGAAATTGGGCCGCAATTATGTGAAAATGTAATTGAAAATATCTCAAAACGAATAAGAGTCTGTCACGAAAGTCGAGGCGGCCATTTGCCAGATATTATTTTTCGCGTTTAATTGCAGTGTATTAGCTTTACATTAAAATATAAATAACACTCAGTTTAAAATAAATTATGACTTTTATTTACCAATTAAAACGTGCGCTCTTATTGGGACACCCTTTAATTTACTTAAGTAGAAAATATACAGGGTGATTTACGCGTCCTGTTAAAAGGATTATAAAACATTTTTTTTTGTATTTTTATTAAAAATATTGTCACAAATATAGTGGCGTCAGATTCACCCAAAATAACATCAGCATTGGAATTATATACATATATTATAATTTTTTATTCTACAGGAAATTCTAAACAATATATGTGTCATAATATATGCCACTTTATTTAATTAACTTTAAGTGGCTCTACAGTTAATTTTATTCTATTAAGAATGGAAAAAATGAATTACACTCTTCTATCTTGACTTTTTCATGGCTTTTGCTCAAAATGTTGCTGTTCATTCTGGGTAAATCTGGTACCACTGCATTTGTGAAAATATTTTCGAAATGTAGATCCATTATGTTCAAAAATGTTATTTGGTACTCTAAAACTCTTAATAGGACACTTAACGTAAGTCACTCTGTATAACACACATTGTATACATATTAAATACTCAATCTCGCAAACGCAGAGTTGAAAGTTGCTAGATTTGTTGGACAAACTTGTGGATGAGAGGATGTGCAAAAAGATTATTAAGACTCGAGGCCCAAACTCAAAAAACTACCAACATCAAATTGTCATTGAAGCTCATAAAAAAGCCGAAAAAATAAATGGCAATGTGGAGTTTTTAGAATTTGGAAAATTTAAAGTACAAAGTGTTTCGGTAAGTGATAAGTTCTATGATGTGTCTTGTCATAAAATGTATAATGATCAATGCCACTTTGAATGCTGTATCATTTGTAAAATTTGTTTTCGCAAATACAGATGAGTGTCCAGAAAATGCAGTAATAACAGTACTTTGTAAACATATACTTGATAGATGTGATAACCATCTTTGAGAAGAGCAGCGAGGGTGTTTTAAGTTCCCCAACTAAAGAAGAAGTTGTTTGATAATGAACCTATACTTAGCCAAACAAATTATCAGGATGATGTAAGCCATTTTATTCAGGAAAGTTCAAAAATTAAAGTCAATAGTTCGGTATTAAAGTTTTAAAAAAGGCGAGAAGTAGTTTGCGTAAAATATAATTTGCATCTTTATTAGATACTTTACGGTTATTTTAAGATAGCTGTGTAGCTGTGTAGCTATTGTAGAACTTTAGATGAAAATGCTCTTGCCACATTAATGACTCAATTTAACTATTTAAAAAATAAAGCGATAGAACAAGAAAACTCTCATAACTTTGAAAAGAAAAGAAAAATTGAAAAGCAAATGTACTATCCAAATAAAAAATAAGTTTAGATTTGTTTAAGCATTTAATGGTAATAAATATTCGAATTATTGTTATGGCTATATTTTATCTTTAAAGTTATGTATGTAGCTAAAATATGATGCTGTATTATACAGTATTTTGTGTTCTATTTAACTATAATATTTAAGGGTTTTGGTGCAGGGTCGGTAGATATCAAGTTTAAAGTAATATTGTAAATATTAATTTTAAGAGGTTCTACCTATATAGGTACTTAGCTTTTATCTTGAGACTATTTTAGCTTACTGGTATCTTACTTATTTTTTATTTGAATTTGGATTATATAAGTATAATATTTTTAGGGCGTCGAAGATCTAACTGAACTGCCTCAGTGAATATATTTTGCTCCGACCTAAATGACATTTTAAAAGCGACAACGCCGCATTTTTCACCTTTGACGAGACCAGACCACGGAAGGAAGAGAGACGCCGAGAGAGTTCGAGCTAAGACGGATGTGCGTACATGAACATATAATGGCGTGCTGTATGATTAGTTTTTAATTTATTATAGTCCACTTTCATTAGTAAAATAAATGTTTATTTTTGTCAAACTAATTGTTTTGACTGGTCCTTCAAACAAATCGTTATAAAAGTTTGGTCCAATCGAGCGGATATCGAAGACAGAAACCTATGGATGAAGCCGAAACCAAAACACAAGGTGAAATCGTAGTAGCAGTAATGGCGGACGGAGTCTGGTAAAACCGTTTAGAATTATTTTTGTGTGCTACTGGAGAAATAAAGACTTTTTTACAGTTTGGCAAGTGGGTTTGAAGCAGCGGCAGGAATGTGGGCCAAAATATTCGACGTTGCCAAGCTTAACATCAAAACGTAATTGTGCGGTACTTACTTTCTAATAATATGCAATATAAGATTTTTTACAATCACAAGATATAGAGGGTAAAATGTTAAGAATTATAATCTAAATAGTTATTCCATTTTGGCTTTAATACGCAATTGTTTTACCATTAAATATGTTACAATTAAATGTTTGTCCAAAAAATGGATCATGTTTAGTAAATCTGGCAACATTACGTTCCACCTCTACATTCCTACTTCTACTCCTCTACTTCTTATATAATAGGGGTCAGCCATTATGAACCTGAACGCTTGTGATTGGTTTCCCTCGCCGCACGTGTTTTTGTTATGAATTATTTCGACAGTTCATTGGACAGCGTCTTTGTCACCTGTTTACAATGCTTGCTGCCATTTCAAAACATTGATTACAATTTTACAATTTTACTATTGGTAGGTTTTATCGTGATTTTGGATTCCGTTTATTTTATATGTTATTTATTATTTTGTTTTATTTGTGGCTATTAATTAAAAAAACTGATGTTAGTGTTGTGTATACGTATAAGTAGGTAGTGTAATTTTCGTAGGTTTGGAGTTTCACTGTTTTATTACTTACATGAAATACCTAATATTTAATTTTTTAGTTTGTTTTATTATTGTCTACATATATACGAATAATAACATTTATTATAATGAATAAATTCACTGAGGGTAAGGTCCTTTATAGTCAAACAAGAGAAGTGATAGCAAACGTTTACAGGTAAGTTATAATCATTTATTTAAAAAAAAGTGAAATACATTGTGCCTCTTAAAAAAACAGTAGTTTATATTATATTTTATTGCTTTTTGTATACCAACTATGCATTCAAAATGTTGTTGTTAGGATTTGCGATGAAGAAGCTGCAAATAATTCGATGAAATTGCCTCTTAAGCGTAAGCTTGATCGCGTTTCCCTTTATACCGGAGTCTCCGTATCATCTGTGAGAAAAATTTACAAGGAAGATGAAGAAAAGCGGCAAAATAACCCTGATGAAGTGTTAGCCAGTCCAGGAAAAAAAACGGCCACGGAAAATTGTCGTCGAAAAAGATGACAGGTTTCATTTTTAACTAGTTAGGCATTGCATCACCAGACTTTACCTGGAATATAAAGTTGTTCCGACAACTAGAAAGTTGTTAAGAAAATTAAAAGAAGAGGCAAATTTTTCTTATTCCAGGGAAACTCTTCGGCTTTTATTAAAGTCAAATGTTTTTTTTTGACGAAAGTGTCAAAATAAGAGGAAAATCTTAATGGAGAGGCCCAATATTCTTAGCAACCGAGATATTTGCGTGCGACTCTGTATACAGGGTGTTCCACAATCAACGTCACAGGCTATAACTTTTTTATTTTTAAGTATATTTTTTTTCATTTATATTTATATAATTATATATTTTTAATAGCTATAGGATCACTACCCAAAATTACTTAAAAAAATTACCCCCGACAAATTCATTTTTGGGGGATGTATTTGTTGGGGGTAATTTTGGGTAGTAGTCCTACAGCTATTAAATTTTTTTAAATTTTTATAGTTAAAAATAAAAAAGTTATAGCCTGTGACGTTGATTGTAGGACACCCTGTATACCAAAAAAAAAGAACTTAATTCTAAAACCATAAAACATACAAATGAATAATTAATTAGGAAAATTTATTTTGATAAATTTTAAAATTATTTTCCTTAAATCGAATTCGAATCGAGTTTCACATAATACCACACTCCACTGTCCTTTTTATGAATGAAGTCGGCTATGTTGTTTCCACTACTGCATTCCCCTTACCTCAGGCCGAAGTGTTTCAGATCCGTCTGCCACACTGTATAACTATCGCAACGAATAAGTGTGTTTTTCTGTAATTCTTGTGTTTAGGCATGTCGTTTAATGTTATTATTTTATAAATATTTATATCGTTTCTCATATCTTTCGTTGCTTGTTGTCGTGCTGTACGATTAGTTTTTAATTTATTATAGTCCACTTTCATTAGTAAAATAAATGTTTATTTTTGTCAAACTAATTGTTTTGACTGGTCCTTTAAACATACATATTTATTTATTAAAGTGTATATAGAACAGTAGATTTTTTTTATTTCATGGTACTACAAAAAAAATCTGTTGAATGGAAGCTTGGGCAGTACGTGACCAGCAGAGATGGCTAAGCTAGCTAAAGAAGTGCTAGTCTACAAACCATGCATGATGGATTTAGTTTGTTTTCTACCATTTGAGTTTTAAATTGTTGATATGATATAATATAATGCATTTTGACCAATCTTAATATAGTATAGAGACCATAGTTTAGTTGTGCGCAAATCATCATTTTCTTTTATTTTTAATGAATATATGTTTGCGTTATAAATTTAATGGCATAAATACGATTTTGCGAATCAGCCTATTATTTTTATATTTAAATGATCAGCGCATCCTGTAAGGCACGACGACGCTGTACGCGCAGACAGAGAGTATCAAAAGCAATGGCTTCTTGAACATATTTCTAAAATCGCGCTGTCGAATTTTGTTCTTTAACTTATAGACTAAACTTGCAAACTACAATTTTCACAATAACGTACTTTGTTAGATTATACAATTAAAGGTGATTGTGCTAAATGGAAACTATCAAAACTAAAAAACTACAAAAATATTCATTAAATTTTTGAAAACCACTATTGGATTATTTTCACATTCTTGTAATTTTCATAGTGCGCCAAGCATTAAAAAATTTGATAACAGGTTTCTTTTTAGTATCATCTATAGTGGATCATTCATACTACATAACACATATTGTCAAAATAACACATTGTCAAATGCTCGCGCCACCGTAAAGTTAAAGTTTCTTATACGTCTTGCTATTAAAAAAAAAAAACGGAAAAGTTGGTGATAGAATCGAGAATATTTTGGTGAAGCCCTGGAAGTGTTTGTAGCTCTGGTAATGCAGAACAAGTAACAACTGATAATATATACCGATTTTTATTAACGAACCTAGAACAATAACATAAACAAACCAGTGTCATTTATCAAGAGTACATCTAACCACATAATTTTTATCCCATGATCAAGTGGCCTTTTCCACTTGCCATAAGGTTTGTTCTCACAGCAGTAAGAAATAAGTTTTCGACAAATACACATGCGCAATAGAGTAAAATGCGTTCGCACAGGAACTTCTGATCGGTTTCAAATCAAAAGTTTGATGTTCTTACACAAATTCCTGATCGTCATCTGATAGTCAGACTTGTTTTCGGATTTATTTCAAGCAAAGTGTCAGAGCATTCGTGTAGCCAATCAACGCCGATCTTCGGAATATGAACATAACCTCTAAATTGTTGTTTGTATTTTGTCGTTTTGTATAGTCCTTGATATTCGTTTTGAAAATTGTATTTTAAATTGTTGGATTAGTCTAAAAATAAACATTAAGGAATTTGGACTTTTAAAGAAGATTTAATTGAAGAACGGATAAAGCCCAAAAGTCAAAACTATTTTCATGAAACTGTGTCCCAATTTAATAGAATAGAATTTCTCGAGCAATTTAGAGTAAGTCTTGAAGTAGCAAATAATCACACAATCTTAAACTATTAATAATATACAGCTATTTTAAGGTTGAAGTTTAATTTTTGTTTTGTTTATGTTTTATTAATTTTCCCATTTCTCACTGGCATAAAAAAGTGAGGTTATTTTTCTTCTCCACTCAACCCGTATTTGATGTTCGCACAGACGGTTTCAAATCGATCAGAAGTTGTAATATTTTACACATGCGCATCAAGAATGGTTTGGAAACAGTTTCAAACTTGTAAGAAATTTGCAGTGAGAACAAACCTTTAGTGGTGTGAGTAGAGCTGGGCGAGGGTACCGATATCGCAATGTCTGGCTCTTGCACTAAGTGTAAGACTGCAGTTACTTGCAGAGAACCTAAAAGAAATGGGAGGTTTTTGGTTACCCTTACGACCATTGTAGAAGCATGGTCTATCAAAGCTGCAGTGATTTAAGTGCTACTGAAATCAGAGCAGTGGTGTTAAGCAAGAGATCTATGCCCTTCTACTGTAGAGTGCTTAGGCAGCGTCAAGCAGCTGCTGGGACTGATCGATCGTGTAGGAGTACTTGAAAGGGATGTTGGAGTGCTGAAAACTAAAATATCTAAACTGCCTGTTGTAGCCATTTTCACAGCAGACATCTCTACTCTGCTTAACGATGTATGTGGCCGTAATATTCCTATATCCAAGGCGTCTAGATTTGGAAAACCCAACTATAATGGCTGCAGACCAGTTAAGATCACACTGGTGAACCATGGGGATGTCGGATTCCTACTGAAGAACAGGAGTAAGTTCTTAGGAAGAAAGATATACATTGAGTCTGGCCTTACCCCAGCTCAGTTGGAACACCTTAATAAAGTCAAGGAAGAACTAAGGCTGCGCAGGGACCGTGGTGAGGATAACCTCTTCATTAAGTATATCAATGTTATTCCCTTAATAGCGACAAAAAACCAAGGGCAACCTCCTCCCCCTCCCCACACTCCTTAAAAAATCTAGTTTCTTGCTATTACCAGAACACCCGCGGCCTGCGCTCCAAGACCAATACCTTCTTTAGTGCTGCGTCTACTTCTGGCTATGATATTATCTCCATCACAGAAACTTGGCTCCAAAATGATATACTTGATGGTGAAATCCTTCCCAACTCATACGTAATGTACCGTTCTGACAGAAGAACTGACCTTGTTGCTGCTTCAAGGGGTGGTGGTGTTCTACTGGGGATTCAGAACTACCTCTCCTCGGAAGCCCTCGACCCCTCTGCGATCAGCCAAGAAATACCGGAAATCGACCTGGTAGGATGTAGAGTCAAATTTAATTATTTCATACTGTATGTTTTTGTATTGTACGTTCCTCCTTCCATCGACTCCGTGCAATAAGAACGCTTTCTCGAAGCCTTTTTCATGGTTAATGTAATCTATTCTGAACATGTGATTATCCTGGCAGACTTTAATGTCCCCACTTATATTAAAAACTCGGTATCTCCCAATAGTAACCGTCAACTTCTAAGTAATTTTTTTGATTTCCTAAACTATAAGCAATTCAATAACGTGGTAAATAACAATCTTCGCTGTTTAAATTTAATCTTTGCAAGCTTTAATATCTCTGTACTTAACAGCGGTTCATCTCTTGTCCCGGAGGATACCTACCATCCTTCTCTGTCATTTGAATTCCATGCAGGCCTTATCTCTCTCAATAACCTACCCCTTAATAAAGCTGAAATAAAGAAATTTAATTTTAGAAAGGCTAACTTTCCGCTTTTGTATCAGCTGCTGCTAGATACTTATTGGTCACCTGTCATGGTGCAGCAGGACGTCACCTCTGCATGTGATGTTTTTTATGATATACTGAACAACACTTTCGCGAGAGCGGTACCCTTCAAGGTAAAACGTAAAAGACGTTTCCCTCCCTGGTTTTCGGGGGACATAATTCGTAATATATATAAAAAGGAAAGAGCATTTCGTGATTTTAAGATTTCCAAGTCTAATCATCATCTAGAGATATTTAGATCTCTGCGCAAGACAATTAAAGCTCTAACTGCACAAGCCTACAAAATGTACATCCATAGTGTAGTATCTTTCAGTTTAAATAAAAATAAGTAATGCGTAAAGCTAGCGTATTTACTACGACATACCGCACATTGTAGCGAAAAATGTGGCAGATTCTTACTAACACTAACGGGAAAAGATCGTTTGCAACATTTGAAACGTTTAGAAACTGTTTAAAAAATATTGTATAGGGCAGGTCTAAAAATTTGCTTAGAAAAATGCAACGTTTTTATGAAACAAGTTTCATATCTAGGATTTAATATCAATAAAGATGGTCTTACGACGTGTAAAGAAAAGATTGATGCTATATAAATGCACCCATTCCAACAAATGTAACCCAATTAAAATCATTTTTGGGACTAATAAATTAATATGGCACTTTTGTTCCTAATTTGGCAACAGTGCTGTTCCCACTTTACCAGCTTCTTAAAGATGATTTAAAATGGAATTGGACCAATGAATGTTCTGATACATTTTCTGCAATAAAAAAACTTATGACTGCGGCTCCAATATTAGTGCATTATAGGCCTAGTTTACCTCTAAAGTTAGTAACAGATGCCAGCGATTATGGGTTGGGCGCGGTTATATTCCATGTTTTTTCAGACAATACTGAAAGACCTATTGCTTTTGCGTCGCGGACGTTATCCGCGACAGAAAAAAAAATTTAGTCAGGTGGAAAAAGAAGGTTTAGCCATAATTTTTGCCTTATGCAAATTTAATCAATACTTATATGGCCGTAAATTTACTCTTATGACTGATTCGAAAGCGCTTACTACAATTTTTCATCCAAAAAAAAAATATACCCCAATTTTCAGCAAATCGCTTACGGAGGTGGGCTGTTATTTTAGCAAATTATCAGTATGACATTCAATTTGTAAAGTCAGGTGATAATTTAGTAGATAGCCTATCACGTTTGCCTGTCGAAAACATTGAAAAGTGGGAGGATGTGGATATTCATTTTATTAATTATTTTTCAAATAATCCGGAATTTTCATTAAACTTCGAAATAATTAAAAGCGCATTGCGAACGGATCTCCAAATTTTACAAATAAAAAATTGTATAAAGAATAATAAATGGCCATCTAAGATAATAAACAGTTTAAGATCTTATTATCGCATAAGAAATGAAATAAGCGTGGAGGATGATTGTCTTTTATGGAACAACCGCATAATCATTCCAACCGAAATCCGCGAGCATATTTTAAATCAACTACATATGTCACATCAAGGGGTGGTTAAAATGAAAAGCTTAGCACGGGCGTATTTTTGGTGGCCTGGACCTACTACAGACATTGAAAGGTTGGCAGGCAATTGTGAAAATTGTTCTTTGTATAAAAAAAATCCTAACAAGGCTGAAATTCACCACTGGCCATGGCCATCTCGGGTATGGGAGCATGTACACATTTCATGGGGCCATTTATGAATAAATATTTTTTTGTTTTATTTTAATTATAGATGACTACTCTAAATGGTCAGAAGTTTTTCCTGTTAATAATTTAACAGCAAAATCAACTATTTTCTTTTCTACTTTCTAAATTCTACGCTCAGTCTTTTCACGATTTGGATTACCTCAATTTTTGGTATCAGATAATGACAAAACATTTTGTTCTAAAGAATTTTTCGAGTTTTTAAATAAAAATAATGTTCAACACTTAACATCTCCACCATATCATCCCTCCTCAAATGGAGCAGCTGAAAATGCTGTGAAAACGGTAAAGGCATCTCTAGAAAACTCATTGGGAGATAAGTTAGGTATAGATATAAATAAATCATTATGTAATTTTTTATTTGATTTTCGTAACACTCCTCATTGCACGACCGGAGTGACTCCTTCTTTTATCATGTTTAACAGGAAGATCAGAACAAGATTTAATGCTTTACTCCCTAATAACTTAACAAATAATACTAAAAGTAGCAAAAACCAAAATATTACTGAAGTCAGAAACAAACTATTAAGTAATCAAGCTAAACAAAAAAGTTATCATGGAGGAGAGCGTTCTGTTGAATTTTCAATCAATGAACAAGTTTTTGTTAGGGATTTTCGTTGTGTAACAAAGCCCACCTGGATAAAAGGTTGTATTATGCAACAAGTGGGAAAGAATATATATATTGTAAACATTTTAACCTTAGGTAATATTAAGTGGAAACGTCATTTAAACCAAATTAAAAAGGTGCAATTTAGAGAATCCCAAATTTCAAAAGATATAGGTAAAGATAGTGTAGATGTTGGTGAGGATTTTTGTGTGGTAAATTCAGAGAATACATGTCTGGACTCCAATAGTGATGAAAAAGTTAATATTAGTGGGAAAAGTGAAATTATGGTGCGTTCCAAGAGAATAATTAAACCTATAGAAAGATTTGGATTTTAACGAAAAGGGTGAAATATATATATAGATACAGAGTTATAATTATATTATAAATTTAATGTTAAATGAATATGTATTTTTTTTGTAGGGGAGAAGAATGTAGTATCTTTCAGTTTAAATAAAAATAAGTAATGCGTCCAGCTAGCGTATTTACTACGACATACCGCACATTGTAGCGAACAATGCGGCAGATTCTTACTATCGAGAGAACTTGTACTCAGGTCATAAGTTTAACAAAACGTTGTGGTAAAAGTAAAAAGGAATTTATTAAGTTATTAAATAAATAAGCAGTTAGTGTTATTACCGGTGTTTTATTAGAGTTAAATAATAATCCGGAAAATTACACATAGTATTGAGAACAAAATAACCTCCGATCCGAGTGAATTTTGGTCTTTTATTCGAAGCAAACGTAATCAGTCTCAAATCCCCGGCTCAATGAAGCTTTCTAACCAATCATACAATACGCCTGACAGCATTGTGTCCGCTTTTAGAGATTATTTCAGGAGTGTATACATGAACTCACTTCCCAGCGATCATCCTGTCGTCTCTGAACCTCCCTTAACTTGCATAGACGTCGTCGCGCTCGCGGCTACCGACATTATAATGGCGAGCAAGTGTCTGAAAAGCAAAATGACCTCTGGCCCAGATCTAATTCCTAGTTTTTTAGCTAAGGACTGCTCTGTTGCACTTACAGACCCTCTGCTCCACATTTTTAATCTGATCCTTAATACAGGTATTTTTCCTAATATCTGGAAACAAGCCAAAGTTTGCCCTACCTTTAAAAAGGGCGATGCTGGAACAATTGAGAATTACCGCCCTATATCCATTCTGTGCAATTTCTCAATAACTTGAATAACTCAAAAAAAGTTATTCGAGATGGCTCTTTATAAATTAATTTTTCCCAAGTTTCATGTCCATGCTGGCCAACGATCAACATGGTTTTGTTTCTGGCCGCTCATGTACTACAAACCTAGCATTCTTCTCTCAGTTTGTGTGCAAAGCACTTAATGATAGAGGTCAAATCGATGTTATCTACACAGACTTTCAAAAGGCTTTTGACCACATTGACCACTTCATCCTATTAAATAAGCTTGAACGCCAGCTTGGATTCTCCGATCGCTTGATAAAGCTCCTTAACTCCTATTTAGTTGACCGCTCTCAGTTTGTAGTGGTCGAAGGCTTTAGATCTGCTTGTTTTTCACCCACCTCTGGAGTTCCTCAGGGCTCTAACTTGGGCCTCCTTCTCTTTAACGTTTTCGCTAATGACTTGATCTCCACCCTCAATTGCTCTCGGTTAGCATATGCTGATGACCTAAAGCTTTTCCATAGGACTGCAGATTGTGGTCAACTGCAAGAGAACATCAATACTGTACACCATTGGTGCACTTTGAACCGGCTTAACCTTAATGTTTCCAAGTGTAATGTGGCCAGCTACTTTCGAATCAAAAGTCCAGTTGTCTTTAATTACTCAGCTAACCGGAGAGTTTCTGGCAAGGTCTACCTATTTTAAGGATCTTGGAGTCACCTTTGACCAAAAATTTTCTGTTATCCCTCACATCGAAGATACTGTTTCTAGAGCTACTCGCATGCTGGGCTTTATTATTAGAAATTGCAAACTTTTTTCAAACACTGCCACTGCCAAAACTCTCTACTATTCATTTGTTAGATCCAGGCTGGACTACATTTACAACCAGCAATTCAAGGTACTTTTGGGCGTTTAAAGTGCCATCAATAAAAAATGGCCCTATAACATTGTCGCCCAAAATACCTGCCCAAACATTCAATTTCTGAGGATACTGGGTACGAAACTGAAAACTTCTGTGCTCGTTTTCCTGAGACCAATAACGAACAATGGAAGGATTGTGTTTGCCATGTAATGGAAAAGAAGGTCCATCAGAAAACAAAATATTTTAAAAAAAATATATTCTTTTTCATTTGCCTTTTCCATTATGGTTTCACAAAATTCCATTCTTCGCCACTGGTCTTCAGGAAATATTGGTACATATACATTTGGTCTCCCATTTACAACCAGCACATTCACCTATTAGAATCAGTCCAACGGCGATTACTTAAATGTTTGGCATTTAAGGATGATGGAGTCTATCCTCCATGGGGTTTTGACCATAACCTGCTGCTCTCTAGATATACTGAACGGTCACTTGCGAAGAGGAGAGAAATGCATTCGGTGAAATTCTTGTTTAATTTACTTAACCAGAAAATTGACTGCCCATCCCTTTGGCAAAGGATTTGCTTTCATATACCACGCCCAGGATCTAGACAGTGTCCAGCTTTTAACTTGGACACAGCCAGGTCCAACATTCTGTACCAGAGTCCTATTCACTTTATGTGTCAAAACTTTAACACTATTGCTGATTCTTGTGACATTTACCATGACAATTTGGTACTTATTTTGAGTCACCTGCGTATGGTCGGTGGGGGAGGCTAGGTTATTTAGTTTTAGTTATTTAGTTTTTAGTTTGAATACATTTGTTTACTCTTTTTTTTTCTGCTCTTTTGATTTAAATTAATTCTTGATTCTTATCCTAATTTAGTGTTGATTTTTTATTATTTATGTTCTCAAATTTACTACTTTTTTTTATTATAAAGCAATTCTTTTATAGTTTAGTTGCATGAATCTAATACAGTTCATACATTCGTACTTGTACATTTACATATTTAATTGATTTTCCTGTAACTGGGTATTTGTAACCTGTTGGAAATAAAGCTTATTATTATTATTATTATTATTATTATTATTATTATTATTATTATTATTATCAGTGATAGGGATGCCTGCTGGATAAAACTGAGGAACCACATGTAAGTGCCTTTCCACTTTTTTACGTTGAGCATTTGTTTCCGGCCATTTTCTAAAATAATATAAACATACAGTCCACTTCTTCCATCGAACTAAATTCGCAATTCGGCAAAAATAGTTATTTTAATAAAGTTATTATTAAATTTTAAGTATAAATGCTAAAATTTAACATTTCAGTAAGCTAGTCGATATTAAGATATTTGATAAATATGATATCAAATTTTTAATTTCAAAGTTATATCACTGTCATCAAAATGATTTAAATAATTTTCAAATTGTCTTACTGAAAATTACTTAGCAAGTGAGGTATAGTTCAGTTCAGAGATCTATTAGAATCTTTGATGTACCGCAAATAGTCCGTGTGCCGGTGTTGCTTGTATTGTCACATGACATGCATCTTTAAACCGCAAAATTTTGTGTGGAAAGAGTCATAAAGTATTATTCTAAGCGATATTTAATCATTTCATTAAATAAATAAATGTTTTAAGCATTTTTTTAAGAATTTATACATTTGATTCGTAAAATGTGCCCACGTACTATTTTGTTAAACGCCTGACCTTAGTCACAGCCACTCAAGCGTGAAAAGTTGCACAGGTCCGGCCTTAAAATTTATTTGTATTTAAAACTTTATTATTCGGGATTTTTGGGGTTAGTTTTATTAAGTTAGAAATTCAGGATAGTTGATAGCAAGATAATATTTAATTTAAATATAAGATTTAAGTACGTTAAATGAGTTTAACCAAAAATTTTAATTTCATAAGTTTAGTTTTTAGCGTCATCAGTCCCTTATAACAAGTCAAGTCTCTTTCTTTGCAATATGTCAAGTTGGAATAATGTATTGACTACTGTTAACCCACTGCATAGCTTTCATCCAATAGTATTAAACAATTTTAACACTGCTTTTCCTGTTGTCAATATTAAGAAACGAAATAGAAAACCTTGATATACTAAGGGTTTACGAGTATCTGGGAAAAATATGCGCTTCCTTTTTTACATTAGGAAATACGCTATGAACAATGCAACATTTTTAAATTATTATAACAGATACCGCAAGATTTACAGAAACTCAATCAGAATGGCTAAGTGGACCTACTTTCAAAGGAGGATAAATAATTCCTCAAACAGAGCAAAAGAGTCTTGGAAGATTTTAAATGAGCTTAGGGGTAAAAATAATGTCTTGGTTATTCCAAGTACCTTAGATTCCAATGTCCTCAATTCCTTCTACTGTGATATTGCTAGTAACCTTGCAGCCAATCTCTCACAAAAAATAGATCCCAGGAGCTATCTCAGCAATGTGGTAGTAGCCGAATCTTTCTTTTTTGCCCCCACAAGTGTAGAAGAGCTTAAACAGTTAATGGTTAATATTAAGAATAAGAGTTCATCAGGTTGAGATGGGCTTTTTCTTAAAATATTTTCTGTTTTACCTCTTGTTGCTTTGCAAGTCTTGGCCGAGTCAATTGACTTTTCATTTATGTCTGGAGTTTTCCCAGAGTGCTTAAAAAGAGCAATGATTGTTCCTCTTTACAAGGGTGGCGATCGCGACTGTCCTTCTAACTTTAGACCTATAGCGTTATTGCCTACTTTAGCCAAGATAGTGGAACGGCTCGTTAAGGTGAGGATGGTTTCATTTTCAAATAGATTTGGCCTATTGAGTCTTCAGCAGTTTGGCTTTCGTGAGTCTGTGAGCACAAATGATGCTATCTTTCGCTTTCTAGAGCACCTGTACAACCGACTGAATGTTGGTGAAGTTGCAGCAGCGGTATTCTGTGACTTGTCCAAGGCATTTGACTGCATGAGTCACAGAGTGCTGCTGATGAAACTGGAGCTCTATGGTTTTAGGGG
The DNA here is from genome assembly GCF_022605725.1 of Anthonomus grandis grandis. Taxonomy (NCBI): domain Eukaryota; kingdom Metazoa; phylum Arthropoda; class Insecta; order Coleoptera; family Curculionidae; genus Anthonomus; species Anthonomus grandis. Next base: position 10,740,893 of record NC_065556.1, read on the forward strand.
AACTGCCCTTGAGTGGTTTCGTTCCTACTTATCAAATCGTGTCCAGGCTGTCAAATTTAATGGTGGTATGTCTAAGGAACTTAATATAAGGGTGAGTGTTCCGCAAGGATCAGTACTTGGTCTTTTAATTTTTCTCATTTATGTGAACGATCTGCCACAACTGCAGGTAACTGGTGTGCCGATGATACCACCATCCTGTGGCGCGACTGTGATGTTTCTCAAATGGAGGTCAATATACGTGCAGATTTGTTAAAAATAAAAGACTGGTGTGATGCAAATTTTTTGACATTTAATGTTTCCAAAACAAATATTCTTAAATGTAATACAAATGATATATGTTTAAATAATGAAGCCATCAACATGCCACCGTTCAGTAAGTTTTTGGGTCTTTCCATAGACAAGTTCCTTAAATTTGAAGACCATATTGTGAATGTATGTAGAAAAGTCTCATCAGGCTGCTACGCCCTAAGGGTTATAGCCACCAGTTTTAATTTCTCCATCGCCAGATCTGCATACTTCGCGATTATCGAGTCGCACCTTCGATATGGAATTTGCTTTTGGGGTTCATGTTCAAATTCACTTTTTAGTTTAGTGTTTGTACTCCAGAAAGGGGCCATTAGATATCTATGTGGGGCCAAGCCTCGTGATTCATGTCGCCCGCTTTTTGTAAGTCATAATATTTTAATGTATTGTATTTTTACCCTGTGTTGTATTTTTATTTTGGAAACAGTTTACTTAGTTTTAAAAAAATATAAACAGGAACTCCACTTAGGAAGCCACTATAATACGCGACAAAACTATTTGTTGAGGCTACCCATTCCTCATTTTGAACTTGTCCGTAGCTCTATCATATATGGAGGTAGAAAGTTGTTTAATAAACTTCCACTAGAAATAAGACAACTTAAGACTGAAAAAAGCCTACGTACAAGGAAGAAAATATTTCTTGCTAGTAAAGCGTACTAAACTATGTAGCACCTAAACTATGATGAATTTTTAATGATTAGCATTTAAGTATTTTTCAAAGTTTTATATAATTTTATTTTATTTTAAATTAATTTCTCGTTTTTATTCCTTTAATGTACAGTCTATTGGCTTTGTCTACAACTTCTATGTTTATATTGACAATAAAGCATTTTTGAGTTTAATGAGAGAGTAGGTGACAAATTACTTAGGCCCATTTATTCTGTGGATTAAGGCATTAAATAGTTACTTTTTGACACAAAAGTGTAAAATGTTTTGGTTTGTCTTCAAATTTTATATATTTCCTTTTTTTGGGAATTGAGATTTATTTTTACATGGTGGTGATTATTAATGGGGATTGTGGCTGCCATATTCAATGTCCTTTATTATAGTTTTTTTTAATTAATACATATTATGATATATTATTATAATAATATACTCATGAAAACCCCCCATCTCTATATTTAGTACCAACTTCTTTTGATAAAAAGTAATTATGTAGTCAGAAAATTGAAAGTATATTTTTTAAAATAAACTTTTACATTAAAAATCATCTGGCTCTCTATACTTTATGCTTTTAAAAGACACAAGTTTTACTTATAAAAAAAAACACACTTTACATCCTGAACGTATTTATTAATTTGCCTCATATTTTATTATGCATATTAGGAGAGATTAGATAAAAATTAACAAAAATAAATGCTTATACTAAAAACTAAAAATCTTATACAAAACACTACATTTTAAGTATACTGGATCCTAAAACTACAGTGAGGATACTAAATACTTTTATAAATTTAATCACTCTTTTGAATCTGGCCCAAAAAGTTAATACAAATTTTGTTAATTCTGTTTTTTTGCCATTGTTCTTCAGCAGTTTCTTTTATTAAGGAAGGAAACAGTTTCTCTGTTGCCGCCATTGATTCCAACTTTATCTCGCACATCAGCATATAGATTCTAAAGCATTACATTATATATACTTTATTGTGTCGCTGAAGGACAAACAGGGGCAGTAAGCTGAAAAAAACAAAACTTTAAACTTGTTTAATTAATAAAAATAGGATTTTCTTACTATGGCAAAAAACGGACTTTTTTCCAGAGAATGGAGAAAGAAGCAGTCTTCATTGTGTTGCTGAAGGACAACAGGGGTAGTAAGCTGTAAAAAACAAAATTTTAGATTTGTTTTCTTATTAAAAACAGTGTTTTTCTTACCATAGCAAAAAAGGGTTTTTCCCAGAGAATGGTGGAAGAAGCAGTCTTTATTGTATCACTGAAGGACAACAGGGGCAGTAAGCTGTAAAAAACAAAATTTTAAACTTGTTTTATTAATAAAAATATGGTTTTCTTACTATGGCAAAAAAGGGACTTTTTTCCCAGAGAATGGAAATCATACATCAATCATAAATGTATCATATCATGTTTCGGCTAAATAATATATGGATCTTTCTTCCTCCCAAATTTTTTTAATTTTCCTCAAATATTCTATACACCACCTGACAATTCCATTACAGCAGCTCTTTTGTTAACCATCTTAAGTTTAAATCCAAGTTTTATCAGGTATCTCCGCAAGGTTGAGACTGAGAAATGTTTGTCCCTTGCCGATAAGGTGTCTCTATGGTCAGAACCTCATTGTTTTTGTATTTAGAATACACACCTTTCCTTAGCAATTTGGCAATATCCATGTCAAGTCCCTTTGATTGTCTTGCATCTTTCCTTTTTATTCTGTCTTTAATCCTTTTTTTTACAGGCATATTGTACTATAGGGAACCCCTGTTAAAAACGCTATTTTGTGCAAAGCACTACAATCATTTGTGAATTGAGTATCATTCCTTAGATTGTTATAGATATTTAGATAAATTTGTTCTTTTAAAACTGCTTGATTTCCTCTGTAGCTTCTACTTCTTTTTGCTTCCTCAATACTAGAAAATGAACTATCAGAACTATGTAAGTCTAAATCACTGCCCAGATCACTCTTATTGTTTTTATCACAAATGTTATTTTCTTTCTTGTACACCCACGGTCTCCATAAGGGCTTATGGAGCACAAACACTTTCCTCTTCATTTGCCAAATTTTCCTGCCTATTTTTCCAGGGTCGAAACATTTTAAGGTCTTTAGGTATAATACCAAAACAAATCCACTAACACAAATAAAAAAACACTGTTCCTCACAGTAAAAACTGCAAAAAATTTACAGGAATACAGGCCAAATTCTTTACTTTCATAAACGTGTAAAAAGCATAACCGGCAAAACACATCAAATAATAACCTCACATGGCCCCCCCCCCTCCCAACTATTAAAGGTGATAGACCCATCCGTAAAGATCTCTTTAAAAACACGACGAAAATAATACAAAAACGGTCTAAAAATTTATTTGGGTACGGCCCCGTAATTCTTAAATTCAGTGGGATAGAGAGAGATACACAATCACTTGCACAGCCTAAAGTAGGAATTGTCAGAACGCAAATGTTTTATCTTTGTTTAATAGACTGGCTAAAAAGAGGTGGCAAGTCTGTGAGTGCTGGAAGTGTTTAAAATATTTTGTAAGATGCTTGGATTTTAGTCCGCGGTCAATTTTTTGATATTATTTTCTTGTGATATTATTTTCTTTCTAAAAATTGACATTTTCGAAAGAAAAATAAAAAATAGTATAAAACATGGGGTTTTACGTATATTTAAAATGATTTCATAGATAGACAATATAAAATTTTGCCATTTAAACATATATATCATGCAACAATAAATATGACATAGGCGCACGGACTAGTTAGTGCGGCATCTGCGACACATCAAAGATTCTAATAGATCTTTGAACTGGACTTTACCTCAGAATATTTATTGAATTTACCTTCTTATGATGAAGCATCACCCATGGGATTTTATAAAAACAATGCCTAAACAGTTATACAAAAGCTATAATAAATACACATATTTTTTTGGATTATTTTTAATATATATTTTGATTTTCAATATTGTTAAATAAAAGTATTGTATATTATTTATATGGTTTTTTTTTCTTGGCAATTTATGTACTTTTAGTTATTTATCGCCTATCAATCTTTATCATCTACCCACTTGACATTCTCTGATCTTCATATTTCAATTTTCTAAGTAATATAAATGACTTTTTATAAGTAACTTCAAACAATTGGCAATTATTATATTATGAAAATTATAAATTATGTAATTATATATTATTAAATATTAATATGACATGTAAGAGGTAAGTAAATCAGAGGTATTTTTTTTTAAATTTTTAACTCCATTTAACAATTATCTACAGTAAAAATGGATATCCCTTTCATACCTCTATTGCTACGATAATAAAATGATTTCAAAAGGGTACTACCTAGATATATATAACAGCTATAAATATTTCTTTATTGAGCGTCTTATATATGCATATCACATTTCTCTTTCCATCTATAATATAAATGCCTAACGAAAGAAAGTTCTATATTAGCAAATACTCATATACAGATCGTGTTATCGTGAGCTACGTATTACCCAAAATAATGGCAACACCGCTTGGTTGCGGCTTGCAGGCGACGGAATTTTTTGTTTTTATTTTTTGAACCGGGAGTCAGCAGACCTCACTTTGCTGTGTTGCTGCATGTATAATTTTTGCTGCATTAATAATTTTTGAGCGTTATTTTCGTGTTTTTTTCACTATGGCTGTTTATACCCCTTCTGAAAGAGTTCAACTAATTAAATGGTTTTATGGAGGCAATTCGGCAGTACAATGTAGAGATTTGTTTTCAGTTACATTTGAGCATAGACCGATTCCTTGTGCAAAAACGGTTTTAAATGTGGTTACAAATTTCGTGACATCTTTTTGTCTTCAAGATTGTAAAAAATGCCACACAAAACGTCAAGAACCACCTATTGAAGTGATCCAGGATATACAGGGTGTTTCTTAACCTATACGCATAAACTTGGGAAATTATTGCTAATGATAAATAATGACTAATAGTGAAAAAAAAATTAAGTAAAATATTTTTAGTTTCTGAGATAATTCTTTTTTTTCACAAAAATGTAATAACTTTATCAGGTGGAATTTTGTTTTCGAATTAAGAAGTAAACAAGTCCGGATGATGTTTATTATGTTTAGTAGTACCTACTTTGCTATCAGTTAATACAGTTGTGGTCGTATTTCGTTTTTTATTAAAATTATGCCGCATAATTTTTCAAATGAGGAACTAATGGACATGTTACTGGCATACGGGGAATCAATACAAAACAGTGTGGCTGCAGCTAATCTTTATGCACAAAGGTTTCCTCATAGGTATCATCTGTCGCGTGAAGCTTTTTTGCGTGTGGTTCAGCGGGGTAGAGAAATTGGAAATTTGCGGCCGAGGCCAGGGCAACATGGTGGAGCCATTAGACCTAGGCGCATTTTAAATCTGGAGAATTTGACTTTAGATATCATCGAAGAGCATCCTGACATAAGCACTAGAATAATTGCAACGCAATTTGGATTATCACCAGTCACAGTTTGGCGAACTTTAAGGCATGAATTACTGTTTCCATTTCACGTCCAAAGGGTACAAGCTTTACTTCCAAAGGATCATGCGCCTCGAGTAAACTTTTGCGAGTGGTTGTTACATTAGCAGCAGTTAAACCCAAACTTTACGAGGAATATTTTAGCTACGAATGAAACAATTTTCACACGCAATGGTATTCACAATTTTCGCAACATGCATTTTTGGGCAGTTGAACATCCGCATGCCATTCGGCGAACAACTCTTCACATTAGGCAGAATTTGTGGTTTTTTCACGATGGTGCTCCACCGCATTTTGCGCGACCAGTGGGACGCCATTTGGATCGAATGTGCCTCAAACGATGGATAGGCCGAGGTGGTCCAATTGGATGGCCCCCTCGATCACCCGACCTTAATCCGCTTGACTTTTATTTTTGGGGCCAACTAAAATCTCTGGTGTATGTAACCGAAGTTGACAATGAACAAGAATTAGGAAATCGGATATTTGCTGCCGCCGAGGAAATTCGACTACAACCTGGATTAGCTGCTGCCTGCAACTCTTGGATTAGGCGTGCTCAATTATGTATTGAAAGTCATGGAAATAACTTCGAACAGTTACTATAATAGTTAAATAAACATTTACTTTGGAGAATTTACGTTTTTTTTTAAATTTTAATTAATAAGTCGTTTATCTCCATAACTAAAACTATTTTACTAAATTTTTTTTTCACTATTAGTCATTATTTGCCGTCAGCAATAATTTCCCAAGTTTATGCGTATAGATTAAGAAACACCCTGTAAAACGGCGGGAAGAAATGGTTTGCAGTACCCTAGAACTTGATTCGGCACGGTCCACTAAAAGTGTTGGAGAGGAACTAGGAATGAGCAATAAAACTATTGCTCGTATCTGGAAAAAATATGGGTACAAATGTTTCAAATATGTAAAAACTCAGGCAATATTTCCTGAAGACCAGTGGCGAAGAATGGAATTTTGTGAAACCATGATGGAAAAGGCAAATGAAAACGAATATTTTTTAAAAAATATTTTGTTTTCTGATGAACCTTCTTTTCCATTATATGGCAAACACAATCCTTCCATTGTTCGTTATTAACGAACTCGTTCGTTAATAACGAATATCGTTCGTTATTATCGTCTCAGGAAAACGAGCACAGAAGTTTTCAGTTTCGTACCCAGTATCCTCAGAAATTGAATGTTTGGCAGGTATTTTGGGCGACAATGTTATAGGGCCATTTTTTATTGATGGCACTTTAAACGCCCAAAAGTACCTTGAGTTGCTGCAAAACCAAGTTCTTCCTGCCATTCAAATCCTACCTGATGTAGACCTGGAATCGGTTTATTTTCAGCAAGATGGCTATCTTGCTCATAACGCGGCTAGGGTAAAAGAATTTTTAACAAATACTTTTTCTAACCGTCTTATTAGTGGGACTGGCGATATTAAATGGCTTCCTGGATCTCCAGATTTGTCTCCAAATGACTTTTATCTCTGGGGTTACCTTAAGCAGACCATTTACAAGCATGAATTTAGTAGGCCAACAAATTTAGAGGAGTTGCGAAATAAAATTGTCGAAGGTGCCAATTCCATTTTACCTGAAACTCTTTTGGAGGTGCGAAATAGCTTTTACGATAAGATAAGTTTTTGTTTGGCGAAAGAAGGCGGTTTATTTGAGCCTTTTATTTAAAAAATAATATGTTGTTAAGTTTGTTTATTAGAGTTTTATTTCTGATTTTTTATTATATTTTTATCAGAGTTGATATTTTATTTTTTATTAGAATAACGCTTTAATTTTCATTATGCAAAACACAGCATATTAAACATTTTAAGATTACAATTCTATGCGGGTTTTACACATTGTCATGTCTGTAAAACCCGCATTAGAATAAATATTGTAAAAATGCCTGAATTTTCGCGTAATATTTTGGGACATTTTGTCAACAACGCAGCTACCACAAAAGTCAGATGTTTACTAATCCCGTCCTCGGACCGGCCGGGGCGGTGCTCTGTCACAGGCACTTGTACACGCGCGACGTTGCAAAATTTGGCCTGTATGCGGTTTCCTATAAATAACGAACGAAAACGCGATCTGTATACATTACCGCTCAAAAGTATTTGCCCACCATGTATTCTTTTTAATATTTTAAATTAGATACAAAAATCTTATCTTTATACCTATATTTAGATTGTATCTCTTTTGTAAATTGCATATATGCTTAAACAGCATACCTATCAACTACGGTTCGTTGAAAAACACTGAGTATTTAAAAATAGTCTTAACAATAACAAACCGCACATGTAATCAAAAAGTGTCACTATAGGAAAAATGTAAATTTTTCAGGAGAGCAATTTAAAGTTTTCGGCAAAATGGAAAGACAAATAACGGTGATGATATTGGTAATAAATGAACGATTTTTTTATCACAGTGAACGGTGTTTTGGCTTTAACCATTTTACTAAACAGAAATGGAAAATAAATTCTTTTATTTGTTTATTTTTTAGTTTTTTGATTTATAGTGTCACTTTTCCATTTATTATATGCAATATTTTTAGAAATTGTCAAAATTTTTCAAACCATAAAATTAAAAAAAAAATAGAAATATGTAGAAAAGAATAATATTATTATATTAAATGAAACATGAAACATGTATTTTTACGCACAACTGCTTGAACAAAAAATGATGTAGGTAGGTACTTCTAAAAAAATATTTTTTATCTTAACTACTAACTTAACTTAAACCGACCATCTAAATGACCACCTATACACCGCGAACTTAACCATAGCTTAAAATTTAAACCATCACTGTTATTTTCCATTCAAATTCATACAAAATAGCTGTCGTTTACGTTTAAATCTTAAACTACGGTTAAATTTACACTGTGCCAATAAAAGTTTACATCACTGATACAGAAATGGCACTAAAGCCAAATTAATGGCTATAAAAACAACTGCAAAAACAAAAAATTAATTCCTAAAACAAAATATTCAAAAACCTGGTAAATACAACATAAACATAACTTTAAATATGGACAGCTTCCATTATGAAAAAACAAAATATTTTCGTTCGGTAAATTAAATATAGTGGGTAATTATCATTACAAAATATTATTATAAAAGGAGTGTACATAGCATTGAGGTATTAAGGAATTTTCAATAAGACTTTTGATGTTTGTTCACTGTATGAAGTTTTGTAATATATTTCAATTTGGGTTTGGCTAAACCGTCACTAAACAAAAAATGTCACTATTGTCTGCCACGAGCGTATTAATATTGCGTATGCCATAATGACACCTGCGCCATCTAGAGGTCTCTAATGTAATTATTCAAGATATTTTGTATAGTGACACTTTTGGATTACATGTGCGAAACAATGTAGTGAAAATATGCACTTCTTCTAAAAAACTAATCTGTTTACAGCTCGTTTCCGATGAAATTCGAAACATTTAAAGGTGTTTAGTCTTTAAGAATTGATTTTGTGTAACATTGTTAAATAATTTCGCTTGCTTACTAACGATTGTCAACGTTTCTTTGCTGGTTTTTCAACATTCTTTAAAATGGCTAAAACAAAAGAGTTATTGGTAGAAACAAAAGGTATTATCATTGGACTTCATAAGGCTGGAAAGACTAACGGTCAAATTTCGACGGTTTTGGGAATTCCAAGGCGGACTGTCGATTATAATGTTAGGAAATTCACCAGAGAGTTTAAAGGAGGAATTAAATATTATAATTACAAGCAAATGCAATAGACCCCTTACCGCTCCTAAAATCACAGCAAAAATCAACAAGGAGCGTAAAAAAGCGGTCAGTGTTTCAATAGTAAAACGGCGACTTTAAAATGCTGGTCTTAAAGGATGTTTAGCTGTATCAAAACCACTACTGAAGGATGTTAATAAAAAGAAAAGATTTGAGTGGGCCCAATCACACAAAGAATGAACCATTAATGACTGAAAGAAAGTTCTTTGGACTGACGAGTCGAAATTCGAGGTTTTTGGAACGAAGAGGCCAGTTTTTGCTTGCCGTTATGCCAATGAAAGGGTCGCTGAGAACTGTAGGGTGGCCTCAGTTAAACACGATGGTGGTTCGGTGATGGTGTGGGGTTGTTTCGGAGGATCTGCAGTGGGCGATCTATTTAGAATAGAGGGAATTCTTCGAAAAGAGGGTTACACAATAATTTAAGGTGGCAATGTAGTTCCTTCTGGTACTCGAATAACTGGGGAAAACTTCATCTTTCAACATGACAATGACCACAAGCACACGTCGAAATTGGGCAAGCAATATTTGGGTCAATTACAAAGGCAAAATCTTCTAAAAGTTATGGTATGGCCCCCACAATCGGACATCGGACCTCAATCCTATCGAATTACTGTGGGATGAACTGGATAGACAAGTGCGAAAATCATGTCCCACAAGAAGAACATCAAAAGAAGACTTGTGAAGGATCATCCAAGAAGAGTGGCACAAGATACCTCAGGAAACTTTGGACAAATTAATTAGAAGACTACCGAAACTCTCTGAAGCTCTTATTAAAAATCGAGACGGACATTAAGATGAATCCAAAATTTGATTTTCTTAAATTTAATTAATTGAAAAATGTATTGTTTATATTCATTTTGTTATAAATAAACCGTTTGATAAGAATAACTAATGGGTTTATTATTTTTAGTTATAACTTTAAAACAGTCATATGGGGGCAAATACTTTTGAGCGGTATTGTAGGTCAGAGATGCCAAATCTTGCTGTTCAACTACATGCATTGAAAGATTCACGTACGTATTTTGAATTTTTGCGGGACGCAAATCACGCCTGTGTAGTGTCAGAATGCTCTCATTGGCTGGACATATTCGTCTTTTAACGTATGCTCACAGTTCGCGAAGTTGCCAATAGCTTTTAAAGTCTGTGATCGCAAGAATATTATTTTTGAAATAATTAGACGTACCTGTTTAAAACACAAAAATATTGTGACACCAGTACTTTCTTTGGGGGTTGTAGCTTAATTAATACTACTGTGTTGGGCTTTAATAAACAGATGGTATATTGAGTTGCCTAGATGTTATAATTCTGGTGTCTACGTGACAACTAATTATTAGTACATTTTATTAGCTATGCAATTACAATAACACACTATGCTGAGTCGTTGTTTCGCAGCCCACGCGCGCTTCGGATGTCTAGCTCGTACAGGGTGGTCTCTCAAATAGGTGGCCTGTCGTCACACACCCCCTTCTTGAAAGAAAAACGTCGACCTCGACGTTTGATGAGCATCGACCTCTCGTCAGCGTTTGTGTTCTGGACTGCAACGATCAACATCTATAACAAAAAGAAAAAAAAACAGCAGTATACTTCTTTAAAACACACAAAATAAAAAAAAGAAACAATAAACTTATTTCATAACTTAAACCTAGTTTGACTTTTCCCTAACGTCTGGGTAGCCACGGACGACTGAGAAGCGCTCAATGAAATCCCGGTCATTTCATTAATCGTATCAATTTCCTTCGTGTTACCTTTCGTTTCTCTTAAACGTCTATCTTTCACATATTTAAAGCAAGCCCAAAAAATAAAAACAATTACCAATAAAATTAGAACGGCAGCGTTTACATCATTTAAAATTACACTTACTTCGCTCATTGCCGTTGCTACTGGAGTATACCCTAAACCTAATAAATATGGATTTCTTATAATTACTACGAAAAACAAAGCGGTTGTTATAACATTTATAATCGTAAGTAAATTCCCAGTATAATGATACCTAAAACTATACAATTTATCACTACCTACATACTTAGCTTCCAGCATATCTGGCATTATTTTGCTTATATTTGGATTTTCAAAAGTTGGTAAAGATTGCTTCCAATTATCGTTTAAAATTACTCGAGTCGTCTTACTAAGCAGCTTTAATAAATTCATTTGTATTATTTTAAATACAAATTACAAAACTCAATAATAACTACCTTATTGTTATTCCAATAATTGCTACCAATCAGCATAAATAAAACCTACATATAACGCGCCATAATTATGATTTCAACATAACTAAAATAAAATTTTATGCTTACTTTTAACGTAAATGACCTGTACTATATTTACACCTAATTATGATCGATCTACATATTTCTTCATGCGCTCCACGTGGATGGTATCATGTACATTTTTATTATTCTTTTTAATTTTAATCTGATAATTGACGTCACTAATTTTGTTTATCACTTCGTAGGGTCCAAACCACCGATGTAAAAATTTTTCAAATTTGCCCTTTTTTCTTATAGGGGTATATACCATAACCATATCCCCTTTTTGATAAACAACTTGTCTTTTGCCTTTATCAAATCTTTCTTTTTGTCTTTGTTGTTCTGTTGCTATTCGCCTAAGGGTTTCCTCCCTCGTACTCTGAATTCTTCGTAATAACTCTTGAACATCCTCGTCCTTACTATTTTCGACTCCTAATGCAACGTCAATTGGCAACCTCGCTTCTCTTCCATAAACTAAAAGAAATGACGAGCATTTCGTTGTTTCCTGAGGTGCGGTGTTATACGCAAAAGTTACCAAACTTACATATGTGTCCCAGTCTTTTTGGTTCGTACTCACATACATTGCAAGCATGTTCGCTAACGTACCATTGTAGTGTTGGCATAACCCATTTGTACGTGGGTGGTAGGCCGTGGTTGTGGAGGGATAACTGCCTATTCCTCGTAGCAGTTCGGTTACTAATTGGGATGTAAAACATTTTCCTCGATCTGTTATAATTTGATCCGGGCATCCATGCTGACAGATGATGTTGTCTAACATAAAATTTGCTGTATTATTTTGCATTGGTTTTGCTATAGCCCATTTTGTTGCGTAACAAATTGCAGTTATAATAACCGTATTGCCCAAATTACTTTTTGGAAACGGTCTCAAGATGTCAATACCTATTTTAGAGAATGGTAATCCTACTTTTATAGGTTGCATTAATCCTTGAGCCGCTTTAGGAGGACTTTTACGATGTTGACATTGAAGACATGATTTTACATATTTTTCAACCTCCTCATGCATTCCAGGCCAAAAATAGCGACTTTTTATTTTACCAAATGTTTTCGCAAAACCTAAATGTGCACCGCTCAAACAATCATCGTGACACGATATTAAAATATCGAGTTTCATTTTTTCAGGTATCACTTAAAGTTTGGTGGAGCCGGTTTTGCAATTAAATTCTTTTTTATACAGCAAATCCTCATGTAGTAAATAACTTCGTGCCATTTTACGTATTTTGCTTTCTGCGGCGTCAGGATTTTCAAGTGCACACCTTATTTTATTTAGCAACGAATCTTCCTGCTGTAATTGTTTAACATTTATCGAGTTCAATGACCTCACGGGTAATTCTTCTAACAAAATTAGTAGTTCTCTGTAATTATTCTCTTCTAAATTTTCATTTAAATCTATAAGCGATGTTATGGCTTTTAATATTTTTACTACTTTCTAATAGAACAACAGAATTCTTTATGTTACATAAATTAACATCACATACTACATTGTCTTCCTGTAAAAATACAGGGTAACTCCCGAAAAGTGTATCCTTATGATACTCACTAAAATCAGTCGCGCCTACGCGCGAGAATTCCTTATTTAATTCGCCCAACACGGTATTTTTATGAATGTCTACAGTTACATTAGAGGTGTTTGTTATGCAAATTATCGTCTTCTTTTCGTCAAAATTGATAATTTTACAAGCTCGATTAAAAAAATAGTTAGTGGACGGTGAAAAAAAAAATAGTTTCTTGCTAACGCTCTATTGAAATGCACTGAAACTTTTACTGAACTTTTAGGAGGTATTTTAACAAAACAGAGACTGCGTACAACACTATCTTGCGATGGAGTTTCGTAATCTAATTTACCGAATTTAATAATACGCGAGTCTTTTCCTACTTGCAGTTTTATGGATTTTAGAAGAAAATTAATATCAGCTCTAAATTTGTCATTAAAATCATTTCCTAAAATAATTTTTTCTCCAAAATTTTTAACAACGATGAAGTCAAATGACAACTCTACACCATTTAAAGCAAAATTCAACTTAATCCTACCTAAAACCCACAATAAATGTCCACTAGCTGATTTAATTATCACGCTTCCTACCTTTTCTATTTTACAGTGTCTAACCCAAGAGTAATCAATTAAACTTATTCCTGACCCGGTATCTATAATAAATTTTACATTATTTTGACCTATACGTCCGTTAATAATTACTGGCTCTATAAATGTCGTTATGTCAGATACAGTATAAGTACATGATTTTAACTGCCTTTTCTTAAACCTACAATTATTTTTCTTATGGCTATCTAATTTACAGAAATAACAATTCAGCATTAAATTTGATTGAATTTGTTTTGTAGATTGACCGTCGCTTATCGACGGGTATTGCCGTTTTTTGCATAGTGGCCAATTTTTCCACAGCTATAACACCTTATTTTTCCTTCTGGCGTTCGTACCTCTCTTTTAATGCTAGGATTGTTAAATCCGTTATTTCTTGAATTATGATTAAAATAACGTGGATTATTAAAATTTGACTGTTGCCTACCTGATTGTCTTTCCAGTTGCTGGATTCTCTGCACCAGATCATTCATTTGGTGATGGTTTCCTCTGGCTGTTTCAGGGTAAGGTCCTCTGCTAGTACTCGGCATGGCTGCATCAGGGTACGACTCTCCCGCCAAAAACTCGGTAGTTTCTACTTTCTGCAAGTTCCTTCGAAGAGCCTCTACTGTCGGGTTGTCCATTAAATTTACTTTCTGTAGAATTTTCGGTTGCAGACCTCTTATGATGAAACCAACTTGCTCTCGTTCTTCCATATCTGGATCTACATCATGGCACAATTTCAACATCTCATGATAATAGGACCACAGTTCATCGAGATCCTGCTGCTTTCTAGTTAATAGCCGAACATACACCTGCTCTTGGTCTTTTGTTTTTGTAAAGTTGGCTCTTAAAGACTCTATTGCTTCGTCGTACGTCTCTATATCTTCCTCTATCGTTTCAAAGCATTCTAGAGCTGCACCTTCCAAATAGCATGGTAGTTGGAGAAGTTTAGTCTCCTCAGACCAACGGTTTGCTCTTGCGGCTCTATTAAAATTTTTTATAAATGATGCCACGTTCTCACCCTCTTTTCCTGCGAATACTTTTGGATTTACGGAAGTATAAACTTCCCTTGCGTTTCGGTCTTGACCTCTGGGATTTTCTCCTACTTCGTCATTATCTTGGTTATTAGGCATGTTAACTGTTTGATTACTTCTAACTGGTAGAAGTGATGAGCGGCGTCTATTGGCTCTAGCGTGACTTCTCAAGAACATTCACTACACTCGCACTACACTTTCTAACCATTAACACGTACTCTACACTTTCTACGACCGACGTTACGTTACGAGTGATCAACCACGCGAACTATTACTTTAACTGAAGATGTAGATCAGTTTTCGCGGAAGTTACTCTGTACGATAGGATTACGCGGCGCCTCCATCAGTTGTGACACCAGTACTTTCTTTGGGGGTTGTAGCTTAATTAATACTACTGTGTTGGGCTTTAATAAACAGATGGTATATTGAGTTGCCTAGATGTTATAATTCTGGTGTCTACGTGACAACTAATTATTAGTACATTTTATTAGCTATGCAATTACAATAACACACTATGCTGAGTCGTTGTTTCCCAGCCCACGCGCGCTTCGGATGTCTAGCTCGTACAGGGTGGTCTCTCAAATAGGTGGCCTGTCGTCTTTGATTAAGAACAAAACTGGATCGACATAAACCTGTATAGTTTTGAAATATGTAAATCGATTTAATTTTTATTTACAAACAAATTAAAAGCAAACAATACGTCGGCACAAAAACCACACTAAATTTTGCTAGTTATTGATGACGTCTATTAATTTCCGGAAAAATCTAATTGGAAAAAGCCGCTTGATAAATCGGTTCAATTTGAGATTTTAATTTAAACTGCTCTCGGAACTTTTATTTGTTACATTTGCGCTTTGTGCGGGACAGGCCATAATTGAGATGCAAATGTTTGCATTAGGCCCTTTGTTTTCTATTCCATTATAGCCTTATGCAAAAAATATTGCTTACATAACCATGTGAAATTCATTTTGCAATAGTCTAGGTATTCTAAAACTCTTGCATTTACATGAAATAAAACGTATTTATTAAAACGTAAGAAAATAATTTTATTTATATATTGATACCTTGATATTTCAATAATATAACTAATATAAAGTGCCAAGATAAGATGCTATTCATAGAAATCTTGATATTTGTTGAAAATACAGTTCTAGATAAATGAAGAAAAAAATGCATGCTTTGCTGCATATTAATGCATCTCCAGTAATATAAGGTTAAAAAATTCTTATGGTCCAGTAATATATTTGTTATTGTGAGCTGGATTTAAAATTATCCATTTTATTATATTCTAACATTATTTTAAGAGATGTCAAAACCCTAATAAAGCTTTTCGATTAGCGCTTCTTTTTAGGTTTTATCGTCATGAAATGAATACAAAAAATTAAAAATAGATATAGCGGAAAATAGAATAGAAAGTAGCGAAAACAACACAGGAGCTTAAAGCATTATTTATTTAATTTAAAACAATGGATTAAGCAGCTTAACATATTTTCTAATGCTTTCTATTTAAGTATGACTTTCTAATGCTATAACTTAAAAATATCACGTAAAAAGGTGTAATACTGTTTAATGTAACCGTTATAAATATTCATAATTACTCCTTAGATTCAAAAAAAATTTAGTATACTCCGTCTGTAACAAAACCCCAAATGTCATTTAAAAGGTAATCAGATCGCGCAAGACACTTTACTGAAAGTTTTAATCCAGGATATCGCTGCGGTTCAAATTTCATATACTCTGGAATTTATATAATCTTGAGTAAAATGTTTTAAACTACCTTCTAAATAATATTACAATTAATCAAGTCCCTTTAAGAAAATTATATTGTGCGTTGTAGTAGGCGTAATTTCTTAAATCCTCTAATGAGTTTTGTGACGCTTTATTAGTGATAATACTTTTGTTAAACCATATTGTTTTTAAATATAAATTATTATTAGTTTATTAAACGCGCTTGTATATTATTTTTAAAATTATGGTCACCGTTCGAAAGATACTTTCAGGCAAAATACATTAATCTTTAAAGTTGGCTATTTTTACAACAAAGTTTTCAACAAGGTACAATACGTAAATGATTATTTTTTATTTCTCTAAAATAAAACAGGCTTCTTAAATAAACCATATATATTAGAAAAATTTATTGTAATTTTAGCTAAAATGTATCTCTAACAGATAAAAATAATATCTTGGCCACCCTGTATAGTAAACAAGGATTGAACTATTGATTATTTTGCGACATGTAGAATGTTTCACGAACTTATAATACATATATACAGTGCTTATATTTCGTAACGAGCCACCCTTAAAACCTTGCTTAAAAAGAAAAAAAAAACAGTGACGCCTTTTGTTTACTTTTAATTTTAGATTAGATTTTATAAAAAAAACATATTTACGTGTATTCACGCTGAAAACTGTTTCGACTTTCAGCCTTTTCATTTTTCTCTCGCGTTGCCGTACTTATAGAGTAAGTTCCTAGAGTGCAGGCGAATGCTTTTACTTACTGTTTTGTGTTTTTACTATTTTTAAAGCACTGCAGCTATCATCGGTGTGTGTGTTTGTAGTTTTTTCATGGTTCTGAAAAACTGTTTAATAAAAAACGCTTAATATATTTCAATGGTGTAAAAATAATAAGAACATGAAAAAGATGTGTCCGGATTTATATAGTATAGTTGTATTAATAGTGTGTCTTTCTCAAGCTGAATGAGTCTTAAGAAAATTTATGTCTTGCAGGTTCGTTGCCATATAGCGAGCCTTTGTTTTAGATATTGGCGTGCAATATCTAAAAAGTGTCCATTATATGTCGCTTGGTATATATGTAATATATGGCTTTTGGTGAGGTATATGACTTTTTGTTTCATCGTAAAAAATAAAGGAAACTAACAGGAAAATGTCTGCCAAAAAAAAAAACTAGTACCAGCGGTCTAATGGCCAACAGCCGACCGATAGAACCAGCGGTATCTTAAATAATTATCTTATCTATCAGCGATAGTTTTTAACATCACTTTAGCCGTCGTTGAACCTAAAAGTTTTTGGGACTTTTTTTATTGCAGACAAGTGCTAAAAATGGAACTTAATTCACAAGGCTGTATTAGCAATTCCAGAAAGGCCATCTTACATTTTTTCACTTTCGAACGGGAAACAGGAATAATAACCCTTTAACCCCTCGATCAGAAATGGCTGAAAGCCCTAAAATACATTGTACGATGGTACAATGAATGTTACAATAAATGGCCGAAAGCTCTATTACACTCTATTAATAGAATGTACAAAGTACAATGCAAATAAATGTACAATCATCTGCCATACTATAATAATATTTTATTGTACATAGGTTTATAAAATTTTGAATAATTTATCATTTTGAAATTTCGATATAGTAATACTCTTGTTTAGACACCGTAATTTTATCCCAAAACAAATTTATGGGTTTTATTTAAGATCAAACACACTGCGTCACTTAGTGACACACTTATTGTTTTGTGAGGTAAGTGTTTCGAATAATTTCGACTCGATCTTATTTTTAAAAATGATAAAAATTTCTTTGAAGGTTTTTCGTCCAGTTCTTTTAGTCCATTTTGGTTTTTTTCTTGTTTTTGGATTTATCCTAAACTTTTTTTTTGTTTTTTCGGAATGAGATAATCTGATGTGCTTGATGTGATTCTTGATTGGTAGCCAATTTAAACCCTGGGCTTCTTTGGATTTGCACCATTCAATTATTTTTACCCCTGTACTTACTGGAGCCGCACATTGTAAAGTTTTAATTTCAGTTGTTCACAAGATTTTAAATCCTTCAAACTTATTCAGATAGTTAAATATTTTCAATTGTGATCTTTTATTTTTAGTTGTAAGCAGAAGATGAAATATTACTTCAGCACATATCTAAGCAAATTTTATGTACATGCTGGTATAATTCACGAAAACAATACGCATAATATGTTGCTTTCTAAAGTACCATGGGTAGCGTCTTTTTCCTTCTTTTAAATAATAACAATAATAATAATAATAATAATAATAATATTAATAATAATAATAATAATAATAATAATAATAATAATAATAATAATGAATGTCGAATGTCATTGTGATGATGACATGTCGACACCAACGCGTCGAACTACTGGTTAACTTCGGGACAACTGTTTCCCGAAACGAAAGGTTTCCTCTTGGCCATACAAGATCAAGTTATTCCAACTAGAAACTACTTGAAGTGCATTATTTTGAATCCTTCAGTACAGAGTGACAAATGTCGATATGGATGCCAAGTGACAGAATCCATCCAACACATAACGGGAGGATGTCAAACGTTTGCCAATCTGAGTATAAGGCACGTCATGACTGCGTGGAAAAAATACTGCACCAAGAACTTGCAGTTAAACTGAACCTCTTGTTTAACACAGCGCCTTTATCAACACTGTGAGGAAAACAACGTCATAGCCGCACAACAAAAAGGATGCGCTAAAGGTTCTATGGGCTGTAAAGAACAACTTATTATCGACTCGGTCATCAACAACCAGGCATATCACAACAAGAGAAATATTTTTACTGTCTACGTCAACTATAAGAAAGCCTTCGACTCAGTACCACACGAATGGCTTATAAACATTTCAAAAGTGTATAACGTTGATGGTAATACTTTGTCTTTTCTAGAGAGCGGTATGACAAGTTGGAGAACAACGATCCAGCTCAAAGTACAGGGTAAAAGCGCAGTAAGTACAAACAAGATTCCAATTCGAACAGGAATCTTCCAAGGGGACTCACTGAGCCCAATATGGTTCTGCCTTGCTATGAACCCTCTTTCGAACCGTCTTAACTCTACCAACTATGGGTTTAGCATCCGAGATAATAATACCGAGATTGCAAAGTTAAATCACTTACTGTATATGGATGATTTAAAAATAATGGCTGCAACCAGAATTTCCAGACCATCGAGGCCATAGGCGAACACGAAATTTACAAATACTTGGGGATGAAACAATCACAAACGATTGAACAACAAACAATGAAATGCGAACTGACTAACGAGTTTGTAAAAAGGGTAAGACAAGTTTTGAGAACCAATCTCAACAGCAAAAATATGTTTAAGGCACTTAACTCCTACGCATGTTCAGCTCTTAGTTATTCTTTTAGGGTAATTAATTGGAGTAGGACAGACATAGAAAGGCTACAAAGAAAAGTGAGGACCCTACTTACTAAAACGCACAACTACCACCCTCGAAGTGCCACTGAAAGAACAATGCTTTCCCACTACCTTAGAGGAAGAGGATTAATAGATCTGGGTAAACAACTTGAAAAACAAATCACTAACCTAAGATCCTATTTTTACAGGCAAGTAGAAAATTCCACGCTGCATCGCGCAATAAATCAAATAGACTATTCCACTCCTCTACAACTTAAGAGCGAGGAAGCGCGCAGCTACCATCATACGGACCAGGAAAAACTCCGCATCTGGATGGAGAAGCCCCTTCATGGGCGGCATCCTAATGAGATCAGCCAAAATCATGTCGACACTGCTTCGTCGAACTATTGGTTGGTATCAGGCAGGATGTTTTCAGAAACCGAGGGCTTTCTTCTCGCCATCGAAGATCAGGTTATAGCAATATACTCCAGAACCCATAGTGGAAAATGACCGATATAAGTTATATTGGGACCGCAGTGTACTTACCGATCAACATGTAAGGCATAATAGACCAGATCTTATTTTAATAGATAAAATTTCCAGGAAAACAACTCTAATTGACGTAGCCATACCGAACAACAATAACCTGCAAGAGAAACACACTGAGAAAATCACCAAATACAGAGATCTAGAAATTCAAAACGGAAGGCAATGGAGAATGGATAATGTTCAGACCATCCCAATTGTTATATCGATGACGGGTGTAATACCAAAGAGTCTACTGGAATACCTTAAACAACTAGGAACTGGCGAACATCTATATAAGCATCTATATCTATATAATAATAATTATAATAATAATAATAATAATAATAATAATAATAATAATAATAATAATAATTAGCCAGTAGAGTTAAATGGTGGCGCACACCCATGAAAATGGAGAAGGGGAAACTTAATATAAGTACTTGGGCGTACATCAGTCAACCCATACAGAGCACAAGAAAATGAAGCAGAACCTCCAAAAGGAATATATCAATCGTCTTAAGCAAATTTTAAAAACTAAACTGAATGGTAAAAACATGATTATAGCGGTTAATACCTACGCTATCCCTGTCTTAATGCATTCTTTTGGAGTCATTAGGTGGACAAAGACTGATATAGAGTAGATTGAGAGGAAGACCAGAACAACCCTCATCACGTTTCGAGCACACCACCCTCAGTCAGCCATCGAAAGACTTACTCTTCTCAGATCCAAGGGTGGCAAAGGACTAACTGATATTTCTTTTCTCCTCAAAAAACAAGTAGCAGATCTTCAGAAATACTTCCTCACTATGAGGGAAACCTTTTCTCTTCATAGAGCAGTGGTGCTAGCGGATAACGAATAAATACCCTTGAATCTCCGTGCAGGTATAGCAAAAAACATTACTGTAATAAGATCAGAGCACACAGCCATTAAAGTTAACACATGGAAGCAGAAGTCAATACACGGAAAGCATCCTCACGAACTTAATGACGAACATGTCGATTATGAAACGTCGAACTACTGGTTGACTCGTGGAGATCTATTTCCTGAAACTGAAGGCTTCATGATGACTATACAAGACCAAGTGATTGCTACAAGAAATTACCTTAAGTACATTCCTAAAGATGAGAAGGTAATCGACGATCGATGTAGAAAATTCCTGCGCGTACCGGAGACAATTCAACATATAACATCAGGATGCACATCTCTATCAGCTGCCGAATATCAGCAGCGACATAACTGTGTGGCAAAAATTTTTCATCAAGAACTGGCAAAACTTTATCATCCAATTGGCGAAACTTGCCCCTACTACCAGTACAAACCAGAAACTGTACTTGAAAATGACGACTTTCGCCTCTACTGGGACAGAACTGTTTTGAGCGATAAGACGCTGACTTCAAACAGACCAGATATAATCTTAATAAACGAAGCCCAAAAGAAAACCTTTTTAATTGACATAGCAGTGCCAAATACTAATAATGTCCTAGAAACGACACACACTAAACTTGCTAAATACGTAGATCTAGCTCACGACATAAAACAACAATGAAGGCAAGATAATGTATATATACTCCATCTAGTTATTTCATCCACTGGAATTGTCCCTTTAATAAAAAATAATAATAATTGTGAGACAATAAAGTCCATTCAGCATGTCATTGGTGGATGTAAACCTTTTGCACCAACGGAATATAAAGAACGACATGATCTAGTTGCAAAGATACTGCATCAAGAGATCGCAGAAAAACTAAACCTCATATCAGCAGCCAGGGTACCATATTATAACTCTAAGTCAGAACCAGTTCTTAACAATAAGCAACACAAATTGTATTGGGATCACACTATACTTATAGATCAACGAGTAAGTAATAATAGGCCGGACCTAATACTAATCGATAAAATTTTTTGGAAGAAAACCCTTATTGATGTACCTATTCCTAATAATAAAAATCTATGAGCGAAACATAATGAAAAGATTGTTAAATCTATGAATCTAGAACACCAGATACGAGGAGAATGGGAAATGAGAGAAGTGCGGACAATTCCAATTATTGTGTCAACAACAGGAGTAATACCAAAGAGCCTAATTGAAAACATAAAACTGCTCAATCTTAAGCATCCAGAAGCTAATGCCGAAGTCGACGCTATTATTTATACCTGGAATCGTCAGAAAGTTTATTGAAAACGCAGACAACGTCAACTCGTTTAAGAAACATATCATGTTATTTTAGTCTAATTAAAAAACAGACGATAACATGCGATAACATGAATGGAATCCTTCATCAAAGCTTCATCCTTTTGATATCTGAGATATATGTGATAAGTGAATAATCTTCCCTTTCCCGGGGGGCCATGTCTTGTTTTACAGAATTTTTAGATCTTCGGTAGTCTTTTTTTATAAATAATTGATAGATAGCCAAGATTATATTCTATACGAATAGTACATTAAATCTCAATAATTATGTAAGCAAAGCTAGATGCTTCATGTTGAATTTTTTCTTCTTCATCTGGAAGGCTGTTTAGGATATTTGATTGGTCTGCTAGTTCGGTATGGTTATAATCAGTGACACAATATATTGAGTCTAATTAAATTAATTCCTTGGGTAGCTTAAATTTATTACGTAGTATTTATAATAATATATATACTGTATATTATGTTCAGGCCAAGGTTTTTAGTATATATACTAATTTCTTAAAATATACATTACTAGGAAGAATTTTTTTAAATATCACGAGTGCCTAATAAACACCCACGCATCAAACGTCCTGCAGTGATAGTGCGATTCACGTCAGACGCGAGAAGATTATCGGTATAAATAATAGTTAAGGGCTCTAAGTTTGTTTTTTGCCTCTGAGGAGAAAAAATATGTAAACTGCGTTAAAAAGATATTTTTGTATAGAAATCACTTATTTCAAAACAAAGATCTGAAGTTTTATTTAAAAGTGATGATAAAGGGATTAAAAGACAATTAAATAAACATTTTCAAATTTTTATTAAAAAAATATTGAAATCCAACATAAATAGATTTATTTTAAAAACCACTGCTTATAATTTAAAAAAGGAAAATATGAAATATTCGAAATAACAAAATTGACAAAAAAAAATATTTTTAGTATACTCCTTATTAAACTATTATTGTCATTTTGCTAAATTTCTAGTCATTGCTCTTGCATTCAATTCAGAAACACTTTACTGGTTTGAAACACTAGTTCTTCACTTAAAATACGCATTTTCAACATATTTCAAACGTACTTAATAGCATTTGAGTCAGGGCATTGCGTAGGTCACGGAATTACCTAACTATTATGCTGTTTTAACAAGTTTTTAGCGGTTCTTACAGTGTACGGAGATGCATTTTTCTGCATAAGCACATTTTTACCGAATTCTTCAGCGTGTGTATAAATAATGGTTTTAAAGATTTGATTGATTTGTATTGTTATAGGCCGTCGGAGGCTGTAAACTCACCTTTTTGATTTGTGGCCCTGCTGTACAAGCACATTATTATGAATGTGTTGCAATGTCCGCAGCTTAGCATTTCCTATCCGAATTCCAACGCAGCAAAAACTTCAGCCTGGAAGACGGTAGCATGGTCCCTCAGCGAGTATGCTCTGCTGGTATATGGGACCCCAGCACAGCGCCCTTTACCCGCTTAATTATTCATTAATGAGCCATCTGTATATCAGAGGGCAGGCTTCCTTTATTTAGCAGTGTAGGCCTATTGGAGTGCTGCCACTCCTCTATGTCTGCGATGTGGGTTACAAAACCTCTTTATAATCCACAGTCTTAGGTGCTATGCAGTCCATCAGAAGCAGAGGGCACGTTGCGAATGAAAGAGGTTTGATAATAGATGAATAGATCCAGTTAAGGGTCTTAGGGCACAGACCCCAGGTGTTACCAAAAGCCCTTCTGCAGGCCCACAGTGCGTAAATAGCTTTCTTAATTTCGTTATCTGCGTGATCCTACCAGGAGAGTTTGGAATTCTATGCCATTTACAGAAATCGAACTGTCTAGAGTACTGTAACTGTACCTAGAGTCATATCAGATAGGATGCCAAAGTTACGTCTCCTCGTGAATAGTCAAAGCACTGTTTTTTTGAGGTGGATGCTGGTATGCCCCGAGAGGCACCATTTGTCCAATATACGCAAAGCCCTCACTAACAGGCCCCGCATTGTGGCGATGTCTTTCCTCGGCACAAAATTACCAGGTCATCTATCCAACCCATCAAAAAGAATTCTGAGCCATGGCACTCAAGTGCTTGACAGATTACTACGTAAGGGGCTTCCAATATTTAGGAATATACTTATACAGGGTGGCCATTTGAAAATGAAACAGAGCCTATTTTGGGTCCCTCAGAACATTTGCGAAAAAATGCAAGGGAACTCTTGGTTATTGTTGAGACTGTTATTATAGCAACATTTTGAAGTTTAATAGTGGTTGTCAATTACTGCTGTCAGATCATAGTATGTCAAACAAATAGCTCTTTAAAGTTAGTTAGTTACAACATTGAGTGTGATAATAGTTTTTTCACTTGCTGAAAGAGTTGAAATAATTTCTCGTTTCTTTGCGAACAATAAAAATGCTAATAGAACTGCCCAGCTCTTTAAGACACTACAGCACCCTAATCCACAGGTCCATCGCGAGTACATTTTGGAATTGGTTCAAAGATTTAGGGAAACTGGGTCTGTGGCTAATAAAAAGCGCGAAACGGATAATTCAGTGGTGAATGAAGCTAGAAGCTCAGAAGTAGCTACTTTAGGCCATATTGTGCAAGATCCTACACTGAACACAAGGAAGTTATCAACCGTGTCTGGTATTAAGAGAAGCAGCATTCAGAAGATATTTAAAAAAAACTAGTTTGATCCGTACAAAATGCATCTCGTACAAGAACTAAACGAAGATGATTTTGATAGGCGAGTACAATTTTGTGAAACTATATCTGAACAAGTCGCCAATGATCCACACTTTCTATTTAATGTATGTTTTTCTAACGAATGCTCCTTTTTCCTAAATGGTACTGTGAATCGTCACAACTGTCGCTATTGGGCTGATTCAAATCCCAGAATATTTCGTGAGGTGCATACACAACATCCTGAAAAATTAAATGTTCGGGCTGCCATTTTTGGCCCCTTTTTATTACCTGGCAATTTAACAGGAGAGATCTACCTGGAGTTATTAGAAAATACAATACATTCAGCATTGGTGGTGATACTAGAAAATAACAACGAGTACTTGGAAAATCGTCTAGTATTTCAGCAAGATGGGGCGCCACGCTACTATGCTGCAAGGGTTCGTCAATATTTGGACCAAACGTTTTCAGGACAATGGATTGGAAGAAGAGGAGCCATTGAATGGCCTCCTCGTTCCCCGGACTTAAGCCCGTTAGATTTTTTTTTATGGAGCCATTTAAAAACTAAAATTTATGCTAGTCAGCCAACATCGCTAGACTATTTGCGATAAAGAATAATTTATGAATGTCGTCAAATCAGCCCAGAAATTTTGAGAAATGTACGGGAAATGTTTGAACAAAACCTGTATTATTATATGGAAGTCGAAGGCCAATATTTTGAGCATTTACTTGATTGATTTGACCTTTAAGCCCTTTATTTAAAATTATACTTTTTAACATTTTTTTGTAACTTTTACTAGCCCCTGTATCGAGTAGGCAAATAGTAACGATTTAAAAGTTTAGGGTTATAATCCACATAAAAATACCTTCAAAATAAGGTATCACTCGACTCCCCGTTCTATTTAAAATTTTGGGGGCCCTTGTCACCCCGCTAGAGCTTTGCCCTTAGGGGGGCGAAACTAGCAAAAAATGTTTCCCCCTTGAAGCAAAAATTGACGGGTCCGAGGATTTTTTCGCAAATGTTCTGAGGGAGCCAAAATAGGCTCTGTTTCGTGTTCAAATGGCCACCCTGTATAGGCTTTACTATTGCCTAGAGCACTCCTCACCTTTTTTACGAAGTGGTGTAGAGCCAGGTCCGGGATTGGATTTACCCGTGCTGCATCAATACGCCTATTGTTGCATATGCAGTCTTTTGTCCAAGATGCATTCTTTTAGATATCGGTCAATCAGCCTTTCCATTGTCTCCAGCAGAAAACTGGTAAGTCTAATTCTTCTAGAAGGCATGGATATTTAGGTTCCGAGTTTTAAAGAGGAAGAGGAACGATTTTATTGCCCACTTCACCCTGTTGTAGGTGATTTTTCTAGCAATCTCGTATTTTATATGAATCGTAGCTCAAGAACTGTGCATAACATGACTTTTAAGGTCTCCCTCTTACAGGTTGTAAAGCTGTCATCTGGAAGTAAGAGCAACCCCATTTTAGAATTAAGATCCTTGGACCTGAATCAGCACGTTGTACTGGCGTGCCGCGAGGGATGTGTTTTTAACATTCTCGCATAATTACGGTGTTTTTTCGTGCTATTGTTTCACCAGACATTCTTAGCATTTGCGGGTCTCCGTCTAAGTGTACAGCTTCCGTGCTAGTGTCCGCTGAAAGGTACCTTGTCGGCATGTCCACAAGACCATCGACTAGTTCCTCTCAAAAGCGGTCCCAATTAGTGTTCTTCGGATTTCTGTAGGCTGGCGTATGTCATACATTAAGTTTCTGTAGCTTAATGGTCCGACATTGCGACCTTAAAGGACATCTTCCAAGAGCCAAAAAGTTTGATTGGCTCCTCCTTATTGCAATACAAAGTGGGGATACTGCCCCAATTAAATAGTTCTAGGCCGTTTGAGCACAAGAAATCAACCAGGAAGCTGTCCCTTCGGTTTTTTTCCACATCTCCAAAGGCCGTGACGCTAATAAGAGTCAGAGCACATAAGAAGCGGGATCCCAGGCCCTTGCAATATTTTACTACAGCAGTAACGACCGAGGCAGGTGAACCTATTTTAATGAAAAAGTAGGAAGAGCAGACAAGGCATTTTCTCAAACCTATTGACAGTTTGACAGCTTCTAGGTCCCTTGTACCTAGAGATCCAGAGATCTGTGAGGGAAAAACACCGCTTGTTTTAAGTTATGGTAGGGCGCTACGATTTTCACAGTGTACAGGGTGGCCAAATAAGAATGCGAGGTACTGTATCTGGGAAACTATTCATCGTTGAAGCTTGCGATAAAAAAATTTATTACTAAAATGGCCAAGAGAATGACCTGGAAAATATTTTCAAGTTTCTAAAATGGCCTCTAGGGGGCGCAACTGCAATCTTGAATCTAGAAAACTGATGTTTCTGTAAATTTTGCTGAATTAACCTAACAAAAAAATAGCTGATTCTTAAAGTAGAGACTAATCCGAACCTTTTTTATTTGAATAGTTTTGCTGTATCTCTAAGAATAAAGTGGTGGGGGATGTTCAAAAGTTGGCTTAAAACACACCCTGTATACTAAAAACGCCTTAGCCGATTTTATCAAACTTGGGCTAGTTGAAAAGAGCTATTATTAAGCTACGAATATTATTATATTTCATGTCTTTTTAGTTTTACATCTCGCCGCTAGAGGGCTTTTTTCGGCTTTCTGACACAAATGACTAATTTTCTCAAAAAACTTAAATGCGTTGATATAATTTTTTTTTCATAGAAAAATAGCTAAATGATGTCTAAATAATCTTGCGAAAACCGCAACTCGATATCTTGTTTCTAACCTAAAATATAGGCCAAAGAATATTTTATACCCTTAAATTTTAATTTTTTTATACTAATTATTTTGGAATTTTTTAAAATTCACTACTTTTGAAAACAAAATTTACCATTTTTGAAAATATTACCTAATATCACTAAAAGGTAAGTATTAATAATGCTTACATAAAAAATCAGACCTATTTTATGTTATATATTCACTATGGATATAATACGAAAAAAAAATTATTAGAAAGCAGGCCATGGAATGCAACAAAACAAATGTCTACTCAAATTATAAACATTCCTCAAATTGTCAATAGTAAGTTGTCAAAAGTTTTACGTTACTTGAGCATTTTTTGTTTTTGCAAAATGCGTTTTACGAACGATGAAGCTGTTGATATGCTTGCGGTTTATTTTGAATGTCTTCAAAATGCTGCAGTAGCAAAAAGAGTTTATGCTGCTCGATATCCAAATCGAAGTCCTTGCGATATTAGATTTTTTCCCCGATTAGTGGCGAACTTACGAGCCAATGGTAGTTTTCGGCCTAGGTTTCAACATCCAAGAATTAGAAGAAATGTGGACAATATTAACAGCGTACTGGGATATATTGAAGGAAATCCTCATGTTAGCACAAGAGCATTATCCCTTGAATTAGGCATATCAAGAACAACGATTCAAAATATTTTGAAGGACAATAGGTAAATTCTAATAGCCATCGCCATATATGGATTTATTTAAGTTCAGCTTTTTTTTTAATATATTTATAGAATGCACCCATATCATGTTAATTTACATCAGGCATTGGAAGAAGCAGACTTTGACCGTAGGTTGGACTATTGCCATTGGATATTAGGCATGATACGCGAGGACAGAGATTTTTTATTTAAAATTCTTTGGACCGATGAAGCCACATTTAATAGTGACGGTAGAGTCAACCTGCATAACATGCATTATTGGTCTGCAGAAAATCCGCATTGGTTGCGTGAAGTTCAGCACCAAGGGCGCTGGAGTTTAAATGTGTGGTGTGGTATACTTGGAGGCAACATTATTGGACCATATTTTTTTGAGCAATCTCTAAATGGCAATGTTTTTTTCGACTTTTTGGTAAATCAATTACCGTTGTTGCTGGAAGATGTGCCACTGGAAGTCCGGCAAAATTTGTTTTTGCAGTTGGATGGTTATCCAGCACATTTTGCTAGGAATGTGCGAGAGCAT
Source organism: Anthonomus grandis grandis (assembly GCF_022605725.1). Taxonomy (NCBI): domain Eukaryota; kingdom Metazoa; phylum Arthropoda; class Insecta; order Coleoptera; family Curculionidae; genus Anthonomus; species Anthonomus grandis. Next base: position 10,769,951 of record NC_065556.1, read on the forward strand.
ATTGATAACATTTTTCAACAGCGGTGGATTGGAAGAGGAAGCCTGTTTCCATGGCCTCCGCGATCCCCAGACTTAACCTTGATTTCTGTTTATGGGGGCGGTTAAAGGACATTGTATTTCAGACTCAGCCTACGACTAGAGAAGATATGAATAACCGCATTCGTAATGCAATACATACCATACCGAGAGCCGAAATTGAAGCTGCAGTTCTATCTACCCATGAGAGGCTTCAGCAATGCATAGAGCGTGATGGTCAGCATTTCGAGCATTTACGGGGGCATTAAAACCCTTTCTTTTTAAAATCGGTCCTTTATAGGGCCACAACTTACATTATAAAAGAAATTCGAAATAAATTATTTTGTAGTTTTTATAAATATTAAGGGATTTCCATATAAAATTTTCTTTGGCCTAAATTTTAGGTTAGGATGAAGATATTAAGATGCGGTTTTCGCAAGCATATTTAGGAGTCATTATCCTATTTTTTTGTATAAAAAAATTTTTACCATTGCATTTAAGTTTTTTGAGAAAATTAGTCATTTGTGTCAGAAAGCCGAAAAAAGCCCTCTAGCGGCGAGATGTAAAACTAAAAAAACATGAAATATAATATTCGTAGCTTAATAATAGCTCTTTTCAACTAGCCCAAGTTTGATAAAATCGGCTAAGGCGTTTTTAGTATACAGGGTGTGCTTTAAGCCAACTTTTGAACACCCCCCACCACTTTATTTTTAGAGATACAGCAAAACTATTCAAATAAAAAAGGTTCGGATTAGCCTCTACTTTAATAATCAGCTATTTTTTTGTTAGGTTAAATCAGCAAAATTTACAGAAACATCAGTTTTCTAGATTCAAGATTGCAGTTGCGCCCCCTAACGGCATTTTAGAAACTTGAAAATATTTTCCAGGTCATTCTCTTGGCCATTTTAGTAATAAATTTTTTTATCGCAAGCTTCTACGATGAATAGTTTCCCAGATACAGTACCTCGCATTCTTATTTGGCCACCCTGTACATGTTTGTGCAACGTCCTTCTAGTTAAACTTAAGCCTTTAACCGTGTGGTAATGCCCAGGGTTCCTGTATTAAGGTATCGTTAATATTAAGCCCATTAATCCTTTTGCACAGAACAGCAGTAGACGCTCTTCTGTGCTGTAGTCTGCAGGAATGTTATTGGCATAGTGCACTATAAATATAATTTAGGCTAGGTTACATAATCTTATCAGCAGCAAGTGTTCGCCGCTAGTAGAGGATGTGAAATTGGCTAGCTACTAGCATGCCTAGTCCTTGGATCTGGGAGAGCAATCATCAGTTGATCGCACCGGCTCATCGGAGCGCCGCGGTAGTTGGTATTTTGGCAGAGGTAGCCTCAGTTGTGTCGGCGGTTAAGAGCTCAAAGGGTGATGTCGCCGCTTTCCTGCCCTCAGCCGCTTTTTACTTTCAATAGAAGAGATCGAGGCCCTGGTGATGCTATAACATACCGAGCTCTCTCTCTCTTTTACTGCTTGAGTCAATTTCTAATCCAGTCACATCACTAACCTGAGGTTCTTAGCCTCTTTTTTGCACTCCCATGCTCGAATTAGATTGAAGGAGAGAAAAGGAAAGAGGAACACATACACTAAGAAAGAAACACAGTAATCTGAGGGCGGCAAGTAGAAAGCAGAAACATAACGAAAAACAGCGGAAAAAAAGTTTAATTATTGTCCAATTATAAGCGTTTTTGCAGGAAAGTTTATTAACTGGACGTCTATATCCACAAGTCTTTAGTTTTATTATTGAGTCTTGGCACTTAGCAGCCTTGGTATTTGTTAGCCTTGATACCTGTTAACTTCTTCACACTTCTTGAATTAGAACGTAAATCAAAACCCCACTCATCAGTAAAAAAAATGTCTGTTCACACTCTTGCCAATTCTGATATTCTTCAGCCCATCCTAATCTTCTTGCGCAATTTCCTTGACGTAGTACTGGAGCTCTAACAGGACTACTGGTGTAAAAATTGTTAAAAACAATTTTTCAACTTATTCTTTATCGTTTAAGTAGTGATACTGACGTCATGAAAATTGCTATGTTTTCTTCTTAGCTGGTTGGCAGTAATATTAAAGTTTCGTAATGCCTGAAGGCGATTAAACTTTTCTCTCTCTTTCTCTTACATCACCAGTTTCTATAAATCTCTGCCACAGTCTTCTTACAGTGCTCTTAGAATTTATAGCTGTTACGATGTCGCGAATATTCATACCAACAGCTCGTAACTGTGTTTCACGATTAAGATTTTAATCGATTAAGAATTAACCTTTGCATATTGACCATCTGGCATCTACAATTAAAACAAACTCATAGCAAAAATTGTACTAAATACATTTATCAAATACGCCTTGAAGACTTTAAACTATTTATTTAATATCTAACTAAACATATCTAACTAACAAAAATAACTTAATATAATAAATGTAATAACGTATGTTCAAAGGAATGTCCAACAAATAATAAACAAAATTAATATTTATTTAAAGTAAATATAAAGTAATTTATTCATCTAAAAATAAAATGTGTTTTTTTCCTGACCATTTTGATGTGTGTAGAATAAAGGATTCAAGAAGTTAAGCATCTTACTAATTTAAAAAATGCATTACTCATATATAATTTTTAAACTTACTAGATAACAAAAAAACCTGCAAAAGCAAAGTTATATATTAAAGTAAAGTAAATATATTAAATATAAAATTGTTCAAAATGATTTTTAACTGTTAAGTAACAACAATTGCTTATTGTCGGATCTAAATTCCAAAACTGTCATAACTAACTTAAATGCTTTTTTAATGTTTACTAATAATGTCGAGCTAAATATAAGTTTTTTTAAAATTTTTTTAACATTAATATTTAATTAAAGCATTGGGTAGTTAAGTATTTATAAGTTATATATTATTTTTAAGAAAAAATAAATGAAAATTTATCAAAGAGGATAGAGTGTTCTATTTAAGAAAACCCTTGTTAGGGTAAGTACATATTAAACAACGCCTCTAATTTTTGTAGTCAAGCACATCAAATTCTACGTCAATATCAAAATATATCTATTTAAAAAAGTTGTTTACCGTATTTCTATTTTATAAACAGGCTACAGCTGCGCCCTAAAAATATTTTTTTTTAAATTTTCTCCTTGTATCTGAAGCAAAGTTATGGAACTAATATGAAGTGACCAGTAAAGTAAATTTTTGACTATGTTAGACTTATAGACTGTGCCATGAGAAGGAAGATAGTTAATGATGACCGTCCCAGAAAAAGGCGGTTTGTTAAACCACTTTGTAGAAATGATACCAGTGATATTATGAATAAGCATATTTTCTAATTATTTTTTGTTATTCTGTTTTAACGCCATAGTTAAGTGATGATGTGAGTGGTAATTATTAAAAAAACTTAAAAGGTCGAGATTTTTTCGAAAAAAGGCTAAAATAGTATTATCCAGGTATAGCTTTAAAAATTTCAATCTAAATGGCAGAGCTCTAGCAACCCGTCTGGCTTGCAAATCATTCAAGAAGTTGACAAGTACCAAAGCGATGTTTGATGGTTTAGAAATTAACATTAGAAATTAATTCAGATGTGTTTAATTTCAATATTTTCCAAATTTCCATTAATTTGTTCATTAATATCTTTATCCCATAGATCATATCGATGTGTGTACTTTTCATTAATAATTTCATATAGTATTCACTCATATCTACTCTAAGATAGGTGATTTTCAATTTTTGAACACAGATATATAACGAATTTTGACTTAGTAAACTCAAAGTGCTATAATATGCGTTAACTTTAATTTCCAGAAATAAATTGCTGGAAATCTTTAATATTACCAACATTAATTAATTTATTTTTCTGAAAGCTTCTTTAAATCTATACATACATTTTAAATTTGACTTTTCACTAATTGGAAAGCAGTCTATCTCTGATTAAATATTTAGTATGTCCCTATTCAAATTCCGTTAATGAGCGCTAATTATGCCCCTGGCCTTTATATGAGTTTGATAGTAATTTAATTCAATTACTGCAATAATATTAAAAAAGAGCAATATCCAAGTAATATTTTGTATATATAATTGTTTAAATTAAAATAATAATAATAATAATAATAATAATAATAATAATAATAATAATAATAATAATAATAATAATAATAATAATATCCTATTGATCTTAGATATACAGGCTGTGTCAACAAGGTGTAGTGCAAAGATAGCGTCTAAATTATATGACATAATAATAATTATAATAATAAAGACTTTTATTGCAATTAAGGTATATTAGAAATACAGGATTTTGAAATAATGGCATAGTCTAGCCCTAAGGGAGAATCTAACTTAACCATAAAAAAGAGCAAACAGTTTTATAGTAAAGTTGTAGGTTAACGTTATCATAAATTATGTATTTTTTAATGAAAAATCCTGTATATTATATGACAGACAGTTTAGCCCTGAAAAGAGCCTTACTTTGATACAACATTCCTAGAATTCAAATTCGGCATTACCAGGAAATTAATATTTTTGTTATTTTTTTTATCTTTTGAAGGATTCGTTTCAAAAATTATAACGGATCCTAATACGACTGAAAATATGAAAATCAAACTTCAGGATATTTGTTAAATAGATCCACTAATTATGTTGAGATAGGCTGGTGACTAATTTTCAAAAGAAAATATTGCTTCTACACAGAATTTAAAAGGTCATATTAAACACAATGTATAATATAAAATCCTCACTCATTTTTCCCCCCAAGAGACCACACAAAATGTAAACAAACAAACAAAAAACAAAGTCACGGTCTCATAAGCAAATTTTATTGGCTATACGTCTTTCACCCTATATAAGCAGGGCATCATCAGGCCTAAGAACTTACACATTTGTGATTTTTCTTATTTTTTTGTTGTAAAACTTACAACAAAAAAAAACGTAAACAATTTTTTTTTATAAATTCATTTTTTATTTAACTGTCAAATATATCAGCATCGGCAAGTTGTTGAGCTAATTCTGCTGACAATTTTAACGTTATTTAAACACTGAAAAAGTCAAGAAAATAGACCTACATTCAGACCCACATTAAGACCTATTAACAGTACTGAGGCAAAATATAGATATATCAATGTTTCAGAAAAAGATTTCTTCGTCATATATGTTTCGAATTATATATTAAAAAAACTGTTTCCCATGAATTTGGTTTTTTTGTTTGTGCAAGATAAAAAAAAAATTCGAAATTGGCAAGAAGTATTTAATTACATTAAAAAAGGTATGCGAATTTTACTTTTATAAAAAAGATGCTGTCAGGATATATCACAAAGTAATCGATCCTTTTTTTTTTTTTTATGGTAAACGCAAGCACAAGAGGAAAGTCCTATGTCACTCTTGGAGTGGTGCTTGCGCGAAGATATTTGTGGGCATTTATCTTGAATTGCTGCAGGTTGTATGCGTCGGGAAATATGTGAGGTGGAAGCCCGTTCCACAAAGAAGATGTTCTCCATATGAATGAGTCCCGATACAGCGACGTCCTTGGGGTAGGCAGGTGGACTCGATGTTGATGAGCCGCAACTGCTAGACGCGTCCTTCTTGCCGGAACAACCCTGGGTGGGATCAGGCCTGCCAGCTGAGAGGAGCACTTACCGTGATAATAACGGTAGAATAAACAGAGATCAGCCACCTTTCTCCTGTGCTCCAGACTATCCAGACTATTTGTCAGTTCTGGTTTGTCGATAAGACGAATAGCTCTCTTCTGTATAGAATCTAGCAGCTTTAAACTATGCTTGGGTGCAGAGCTCCAGACATGCGAGCAATACTCGAGGGAGCAGCGTATTTAAGCCTTATAAAGAGTCAGCAGTTGTTCTGGTGTATACAGTTTTTTTCATTTTGAAAAGCACTCCGAGTTTTTTGGAAGCTGCTCTGGCGATCTCTGCAACGTGGTCATGCCAGGACACACTGTTGGTGACTTCCACTCCTAGAAGATGTAAAGATGATTTCATTGGCAATGTTTTCCCTGCCATAACCAGCTCCGGGCCGCCAAGGTTAGTCTTCATTGTAAATACTGCAGCCTGCGTTTTTTTAGCGTTAAAATTGACCAGATTGTTATCGCCCCACTCCAAGATTGCTCTAATATCGTTGTTGGTTGAAGCTACTTGTTGCTGCCTAAGATTCTGAGAAGTTGCGGCTGTCGTTGGTTTGGCGGACTTAAATGTGGAAATAAGTGTGCTATCGTCCGCAAAGCTGTAGATTGGATTGACAGTGGTTCCTAGCAAATCATTGATATATATCAAGAAAAGGGTGGGGGATAGAATGCATCCTTGAGGGACTCCAGCGTTAATGTTAAATTTGTCGGAGAGATGTCCATCGACGGCTACTTGGATTGTTCGTTGTTTAAGAAAACTTTTGATCCAATTCAATAATGAATTTTGTATGCCGATTGAGGAGAGCTTGTTTAGTAGTCCCTCATGCCAGACTCTGTCAAATGCCTTGGAAATGTCAAGAGCGACTGAGCGGGACTCGCCGTGCTTCTCCATGGCCTCCGTCCACAAGTGTGTGACGTAAGCCAGAAGATCGCCGGTGGATCTAAGCTTTCGGAAGCCGTATTGATGATCGCTGATTAGTCCAGATGATTCCAAATATCTTAACAGTTGTTGGTTGACTGCTTTCTCCATAATCTTCGATATTACTGGAACTAGTGCAATCGGGCGGTAATTGGACGGCATCGTCTTCTTTCCCTTTTTGGGTACAGCTTGTACTTGAGGAGTTTTCCAGCTTGTTGGAAATGAGCCCTGCTTATACGATGCCGTGAACAGTCTACATAAGGGAGGAGTCAATTCGTCTGCACAACGTTTTAGTACTAGGGCTGGAATTCCATCGGGTCCAGAAGCTTTGTTGGTGTCTGCGCTTTTAAGAATTTTATTTATAATTCGTTGGGGAAACGAAATTTCTCCCATCGATGAATTCACTCTTGGCAAATATGGCGGTGTTTTGCCTTGCGAGTGCAGAGTAGAATTGGACGCGAAGAGTTTACCCAGTAAGTTGGCTTTTTCCTTTGCTGTTACCGCGATAGAACCATCATCTGCTGTTAGGGGTGGCAAGGCCGACTTAGCAAATCCTTGACTAACGGCTTTCGATACCGACCAGAAAGATCTTGTTTCATTTGGGCAGCTTAGCAGTTTGTTTTTGATCCTGTTGTTGTGACTCTTTTTGCATTCATCAATAATTCGCTTGCAGCTATTTCTGGAGGTTAAAAAGTTCCTCCAATTTTCGGTGGAAGGATGTTGACGCCATTTGCGATATGCTGCGTTTGTAGTCTTAACTGCCTTTTTGCAATTCAGGTTAAACCATTGCTTGTTGTTTGATCTGCATTTAGTAGAAAAAGGGATATAAGCTCCCATTCCTGCCAAGATCGTCTCTGTAATTTGGTTTGTACATTCTGAGATGTTATTGGTTCTAAAGCAGACTTCTTTCCAAGGGAATGAGCGATAAAATTCCCGAAGATGGTTCCACTCTGCTGATTTATAGTGCCATACCTTCCGCGGCATCGGAGGATCCTGCGTTTTAACATCCAACTGGCAAGAGACTGTTATCAATTTGTGGTCCGATGTTCCTAGGGGGACCTGTACTGATACAGTATACGAGTCAAGGTCTGAAGCCAAGACCAGATCTAGGAGACTCGCGAACTCGCCGTCTCGGTCGGGGATTCTGGTAGGTTCCTCCACAAGCTGCGTAAGCCCGCATATGGTGGCAAATAGCTCAGCTTCTCATCCTTCATCGTCGTTCTTGTTGCAGAAGCGCAGCCAGTTAATGCAATCAACCAGGTTCAAAAAGAGCCGCCTATATTGGGTGTCGCTTGGTGGTCTGTAGATACAACAGATAAATTTCGTGGCTCCACTGGCTATTATTTTGAACCACATAACGTCGAAGTCCGCAGGTTCAAGCGTTTCCTCCCGCTGGCAACTCAAATCGCTCTTGACAAATACTGCCAATCCAAAGTTTAGTCGAAATCGGGTGTATAGATCGTATCCAGGATAAATGAGGTGAACATTTGTTGTTAAAGGTTTCACCTTTGTTTCTGCCAATGCCAGAATGTGAGGCTTATTTGATTGCAGGTGTTGGTGTACTGCATTAATATTGGTGTTTAGGCCTCTGGTGTTGCAGAAATTGATTTTTAGGCTTTTAAATCCGCCTGATGAACCCCCCCGACCAGCCTCCGCCCGGAGATCCGGAATGGGAGGCTAGTTTACCTCCGGAAAGTTTTGGTCGTGAGGGCGCCATCATGCATTAATTTTACTACCCAATTTCCCCTTTGGAAACCGGACACATCGATATCGATCCTGATAAGAGTATAAAATACTTATCAGACACGAAGGCAACTTTGCTAAAAATGTCATGTGTCAAAATTAAGGAGTGGTTCAAAGTTCTTCATAAACTTGTTAACAGCGATCTAGAAACAAATGAATTGATACAAGAAGCTACTAATTGAGAAAAAGATGAGGAAGAAGAAACAAATGTTGATCAAAAGAGCGCTACAGATTCAGGAGGTGAAATTGTCGACAATCAATCGCCGCTTCGAACTCAACATAGAATGGAGGATCACAGATACGATTTATAGGCAGCACGCCAACTGAAATTCTGGGCTATGTTGCTGGATTTTACATAATTGTGCAAATTGCATTTCATCCAGCCAGGCGCAGGATGAAAAGAACCTTGGACTGAGTTCGATGACATTGTGAAAAAATACACAGGGCTTACGCGACCTAGCGCATCGGTTCTACAAATATTGTCTACATTAGAGTCAATATTTTTAGATGTCGTTGAAAACAAAATGTTACTTTTGATTTTTGTGCAAAATTAATGCAAAAATTAAGTAATCTCGCAGGCTTACCAATAGTTAGATGCAAAGGCCATTGCAAAGAGATCAGCATTTCAATTATCGACAAGTACCTAAAGATGAGGTTTAATTTTTTGACTAAGTCTTTCTATCGCTGCAATAACCAACGATAAAAAAAAACCAAAACAACAACCAAGTAATGCCAAATTAGTTTCACAGTGTAAAGATTTTTAATTAATTATTTTAAAAATTTGAATAAAATGGTAATGTTTGTGAAGAAAAATATTTCTTGAAATGTAATATTATATTTACTAAATAATTTAATGTATTCCTTTTATATAACTTATTTCAAATACTGTCGCACTCAACATTCTCTGCGAAACAAAAATGATAATTTAAGGAACTTTATAATATGTCTATGTGAATGATTTTATCATCAATTAAAAGCAAAAGTAGGTCTGGCTTTATTTAAAATAAATTACTTCATGTAAATTATTATTTTTTCATTAATTTTATGGTGCAAGACCGGATTCCTTAAGGCTATTGGGAAAGGATGATGTCATCAATGAAGTGTGAGTCAGCTATGCAGTTCTCTGGAACTTCAATTAAATTTCTCGATGACACTCAGATATAAGAATATTAATTTTTCATTTTGATAAGATAATACTTCATGCGTTTTTTGCCGGCGTTATTTTACTTTTTTTAATGTAATAAAATATCTTTGGAGTAAACAACTGTTGTTGGCAAATTAATTTTTTAAATATTCGGGTTATCTTCGGATCTATACGACAAAATCGATACTTAAAAAATATATAAATCTTAAAGAAAAAATTAACTGACCTGTTCATATAGAGTTCTAAGGCCTGTTCTTCGCTTTCATTAGATAAAATAAAGGAAGTATTCATATCATAATTTTTTAAATTTTATGTTTTGAGCCATATTAAAAAATAATAAGACAGGAATAACAAGAACAATAACAATACACAAAAACAATAAATATGAGCACTAAATTTGGAGAAATGTAACCAGGAAAATTTTCAAGAAGCAGCAAAAACTTAAAAGATCAAATACCTACTATAAGTAATGACAACACGTTAATTATTTTATTTTTTACGTTACCCACGGCTATTCACTATTATGAATGTATATTCTGTGATATGTAAAAAAAAATGAGTTCTACGCAGAAGAATCTACAAATATCAGTTTTAGCTTTTTTCATATCTCTGATAATAACAGAGTTACAGGTGATGAGCAAAAATTCATATTTTTCAAAATCATTTCAATCTTTGGTTTGATTAAAAAGTAGCACAGTGTTGTGAAAACCGTATCTCTCTATCTCTTTTCATAACCGAGAAACCCCATAAGACATACGAAAGTCAGTACAGCTTAGGATAACCTGTACTGAGAACGTTACGTACCGTAAACTAGGGCTACTTGCACACGTTTTCAGCACATTTCCCAATGTACCCCCGTACATTGTAACTTTACAACTTACAAGCAAATATTACATTGTACCGACCTATTTAAGGGCTACCCATGGCTGGTATAAAAATTCGAAGAATGCAGCCATTGGTCCCAAAAAAAAATTGTTTGTGGGGTGTGCAAGTTACCCCATGGTTGGGGCAAATTGCACTTCCATGAAAACATATTTATAAATTGCATTCTAAAGCATATTCTGTGCATGTTATCCCTTAATCATATGAAAAAAACCTATAACAAGGGCCACCGTTACAACTACGTAAGAATCAATATTTTTAAAGAAAAAATAATATATTGTCAAAATATATGAAACTTAAAAACAAATTCTGTACCTATAAATGCTTAGAAATATTAATAAGAAGTTATTAAAAAATAAATAAACTTTATCTAGCAAAACTAGGGTATAATAAGGCACATTCTTTGAAAAAATCACAAGTGTAACAAAAACAAAATATTGGCTAATTATTATTGTCGGCATCACTGTCATCGACTGGAGATTTATTGTCTTCCGAATCCTCACACCATTCGCATTCAAAATAAGGGTCTTTGCTGTCTTTATTACAGGGTCCACAAATCCAAGCTCGACACTTCGTGCATTGTATCCAATCAATTGCGTCTCTGTAGTCTTTCCAATTAATCTTGCAGATACCACACTAGGAGCTATTAGTCTTTCTTTCTCTCTTGCTTTTCCTAGTAGGGAGTTGCTGAGTGCATGACAAAACGCTAGATGAAGAGGTTCATCAGCTGTAGTTCGAAATTCCTCAGGAACGGTTAGAGGATTTTCAGAAATATTAGGGTCTGTAACAGTGCGAGACGCATTACTTCCAGGTTCGACTTTTTTCCCCTTTTGCGTTTTTTCTTAACCCCTGTTCCATGGTGCTCTTTCAACAAATCAACCAAGCTGTTGTCTAAGACTCTTTCGATGTCTGCATCTTCTAGTCCACCAGGAATGTGCTTCAAAACTTCGTCGGAATTTGCAGGATGCAAACCAGTTTCTCTAAATCCTCATTTAAGATTCTCTGCTACATTTTGACTTACCCCTTTCCACAATCTGTCCAGTAAGTTCGGAAATTGTTCTTTCGGGATACAGCCTTGAAACCGCGACTCCTTTCTCCACAGATCGAGAATCTCTCTCCATTTTCTTTTCATAGGCGCAAATACGGCCACATCAAGGGGCTGCATTAAATGCGTGGTATTGGCTGGGAAGGAAGTTATGTAGATGTTATTTCTACCACATGCCTCTATCACCTGTGGTAAAAAGTGGCTTGCCAGGTTGTCACCAACTAGAATTATCTGGTCGTTATTTTCTCTGGTGGATTCGACGTGAGGAAGGAAAAGCTGGAAGAACCACATTTCAAATAAGTTCATGTCGAACCATCCGCTCGCAACGCTCGCATATTGTGTTCCTTCTGGTCCACCTTGCGTCCAGTTATCATAAAGATTCAATGCTTTATATACAACCATTGGTGGTGAAAGGTCTCCATTGGCATTTCCATAAACCATTAAACTGATCGTAGCCCGGGAATGCTCCTGAACTCTTTCCACTCTCTTCGTGTTCCTTGGCACTACCACCTTCCTGGACCCAGGATCATCTGTAACGTTGGTTTCATCATAGTTATACAAATCTAAGCTTTTCACTTCTCTAATTGCTAAGTTAATATTATTAAAGAAATTTAAAACTTCATTACGATCCACTGATGCTCTGGATTTCTTTATATTTGAAGCCATTCTAACGCTTAAATGGTTCCTTTTTATAAATAATTGTAAGAAATCAGGTCCAGGGAAGTTATTTTTGAATATTCGAACATTTTTTCCTTGATTTGTGGCGTTAACTTTACAGTGTTACTATTTTGCCAAGAGTTTGCAGACGGTAGCTCAGAATTATTGGAGGCTTGGGATTGTTCGAAGGTTCACTTATGACTGACTATTAAAAAATTTATACTTGTTTATAACTATTAAATAAGAGGGCGCCACTTAGTTTTTTTTTTATAAATGAAAGAAAACTAAGAAAAACACTTGGTATATAGGTTTCAATTAACAATTAAATGACCCTGGATAAAGTAGATTTAAAGAGGCAAAAAAAATATCTTAACAATACAACCAAATTATATTTACATCAAAGATAATATACACCTCATGTTCTAATCTGTTAAATGTTAATAATTTATTACGAATTAAAATATGAATAATGTTGATATGATTAAAATAAGTTTGTCAAAAGTAACATTTAAATTATGATTTCACTATTAGGTAGATTTCAGCACTTGAAAAATAAATTGCAATTATTAAAGTCTTTAGTTAATATTTGTATTACGCAGGGGAAAGTTCATGAACCTTTTTACCTAATGCATATCAGCCTTAACCGTGTTATATCTACTTAATTACCAAAAAGGGTACTAAAAAATACTGAACAAAAAATAACTAATATTATAGATAAGAAATTGACATATTAAATTATGACATTAATTAAATATTTGTAAGGTTAAAATAAAATAAAAGGTATATTAATAAAAATTTACTGTTTATTCCTCCAAGAAATGAACGGTTAGCCTTCAAAACCAAGGCTGTAAATGTGTGCCACTTGTAGCTTAGCTATCCGGACTAAGAATCTCTAATACTCTAACTCTGGCTCCAGCTCCCTTTCAGCACTTTCAGCAATTTCCCAGGGAAATCAACAGCATGTAGCCATCAACAATTGAAGAAGAATGAAGAGGAAAACGGAAAAGTAAAACCCTAAAACAACGGTTGCCATTGTATTCACTGTCGATAAAAAAATGAATGGCGTTCAAAATGTGACACTCACCTTGCCAAGTTTCATTACCTATCCATCAAAATCTTGGGCATCCTGCACCAGAATTATGAAATAAACAGTTCCCTAAAGGAACAAGATTAAGGACTATAAATTATAAACCATATTGGCCACTTCCTGCTTCACAAATTTCGGAAATAAAAAACTGGCCTTTTACGTGCGCTTCTACCTGCGACACGGAAACAAGTCCTCGAAAAATGGATGCAGTACCGACTAAATAAGCAACGACCCCACCTCTCGCCTGAGCTGTCAATGTCAGCCAATCAGAGAAAACATTAATTAAGACCAACCAGAAGAGTGACGGACCGTCAACAGAAAGCATGAATAATAAAACCAGGAGAGTGATGCGTTACAGTAGTATGTGTCATTGACAGTGTGAATTTAAAGAAATATCGATAAAAGAAGTTGACTGAAATTATTAATATAATTATTGAAAGTAATGAAATTTTAATGGAGCGTTAGTAAAAATAAGGAATAAAAAATGTTTAACTATACTAGTTACCAATATCTAATAATACCAAAAAAAAATTCCGGATAATTATTATCCCTTACCAAATAACAAAGAATTCTGTTAATTATTATTATTCTCATATTAACTCAATTCAGGATAACTACGTGTATCACCCGTTCCTAAAGGAAGTTTAAGTTTTACTTAATATCGAGGAAGGACACAAGTTGGTAAGACAATAGTGATCTTGAGAATACAGAAGTACTATAAAACTAACTTAAAGTAAACTTAAATTAAAACTTAAGCTAAGATTATGTACACTTACGATTTATTTTTTGACTCATTTAAGTCTACCATAAAAATCAGTTACTTTAGAACTCCAACTTAGGGGAACACTCATGGAAGTTCACTCACGCAATCAAAGGAACAACTTCTCTCCTCTGTGAGTAATAAAAAAAATCTACCCTTTTTAGATGGCGGATTCCAGCAACTAGAAAGAAACTGGCTGAGATAACTCAAGCACCAGATAATAAACACATGGGCAAAATTTGTAACAGCAATATCGATTGCCACATTAATTACACACTACAAGATTCTGTGTGCCCCCAAATCCATTTCTGAACGGCACTAGAATATATCTTACAGCATATACAGCCATAATCTAAAGCTTCGATAGAATTTGTTTTTCAATTGACTCACCCACATAAATATCCAAATTAATTTGAGGTAAGGAAAGATACCTTCGTATAGTCCTCTAATAATTCGACCATGGTCGAGACCACACCAACTAAAAAACAAATCTACTCTTGGTTTTTCCTCACAGCATTCTGTGATAAAAAAAAATTTGGACAAAATCCAATAATGAACAGACTGAACAGTAATGTTCATCCTCTGTCAGGTTCGCTGACCCCGACAAGGTAAATAGGCCAAAAATATAACCTCAAACAGTCAAAGTTGACAATGGGTTTATAACCACCACTAGGTTATAACAACCCACAAAATACGGCCAAGAAAAAATAGTCAAAACTGACATAAAGTGTATACTCTTTTATGAAGTATGACAACCATCAATTGGTGGCCTTCTAAATAACGTATGGTGTATAACCATACATATATACAGGTATATATACAGTTTATAACAACCATCAAAACATAGCCCTCGGCTATAAAAATCAAAATGTCAAGTTTATGACATACTGTACATAACCACTAACACGTTATAGCCAAAAAATAAAATATGGCCCAAATGACCAGATTATAACATCACAAAAATAACAAATGGTAGAAATTCCAGAATGATGTCAATATTAGAAGCAGGAATCTAAGTGAAGATAACAGTATATACATAATTTCCAAAAACAACTATTCCAAAGAATCGGAATCATTATCAAGACCATTATTAAAAGGCTTTAAGTCTTTAATATGCCATTTACCGGCATTAGAACCATCTTCATTAGACAAAATATAAACCAGATTTGACAACTTTTTGCGGACAATACTGTGTACATACTTGGGAACTAGTTTAGAAGTAAACTTATCAACAGCGCTAGATAAAACTTCTTACGCCAAACATGATCACCTACATTAAATGAGACATCGCTCTTACGCAGGTTGTAAGCTTTAGAGTTTCTCTCATAGGCAGTATGAAGTTTATTTTTTTACCTCTGTAAATATCTCTTTCAAACCTTTCAGGTTTTCAGCATAAGTGTTCCTATCTCCTGGGCAAATTTCCTGATCAATCTAAATATCCAAATTTACATTCTTATAATAATTTCCTGATAAAGGAATATGCCTTCCATAAACTAAAAATGAAGGGGTAAAGCCAGTTACTTCATGCTTTGAAGTATTTATTGCTTATTGAATTCTTGGTATATGTTTGTCCCAATTATCATGTGAATCTATATAACTACGTATAGCAGTTCCAATTTTACGATTAGTTCTTTCAACAAAGTTACATTGTGGTGAATAAAAAGGATTAAATCTGATATTGAAATTATACATTCTACTAAGATTTGCAAAAGTTTTAGATGTAAACTGACTGCCATTATCGCAAATTAGTAAAGATGGAGGACCATGCACTGAAAATACTCTATCTTCCAATATCTGTTCAATATATTGTGATTTAGAACTTCGTAAAGGAAAAATCATAGTATATTTTGAAAACCAACAGGAGACCAAAAAAATCCACTTATTCCCTTTCTTAGATCTGGGAAAAGGTCCCATAAGATCTACAGCAATAACCTGAAACGGATATGAAACATTTTTCTCTTTACCCATCAAACCCATGGTAGCAGTATTACTAGTCTTTTGAGCACCACAAACCAAACAATTTTTAACGAATTTCAAAACATCCTGGCGCATTTTTGGCCAATAATAATATTCCTGGATTCGATTTAGGGTTTTTAGAAAACCAAAGTGTCCACATTCAGGGGGACTATGACAAGAATTTATTAACTCAGTCCTTTGTGGTTTTGGTACAAACATTTTCCATTCAGGAAGATTTACCTACATAGGGAGTCGATTGGGAATAAACTTAAAAACATAATCTTTTTCAACCTTCCATTGGGGATAATTTTCTGGCTGAGCTACAATCTTTCGACGCAAGTTATCAAAATAAATATCTATTCTGTTTATATCAACCTCTCCAATCACCATTTCATTACTTAAAAGTTATGATCATCTTCAATGCATCTGGGATAACATTCTGAGAACCTTTCCTATGAACTAAATCAAAGGTATGTTGTCTCATACGAATAGACCAACGAGCTAATTTACCACTGGGATTCTTTAACGAACTTAACCACAACAGGCTATAGTGATCAGTGATAACTGTAAACTCGACTCCTTCAATATACGGACGAAACTTTTCAATATTAAAAAGGACAGCCAAGCACTCTCGCTCAACAACAGAATAATTTCTCTCAGTTTTAGTGAGAGACCTACTTGCATAAGAAATAACCTTTTCTTCCCCATCTATCATCTGAGTCAATACCCCTCCTAAGCCTGTATCACTGGCATCACTCTGAATAACAAATCTTTTGGAAAAATCTGGTTGTGAAATGATTGGTGAAGAAACTAACAACTGCTTTATTTTGATAAATAAAACCTCTGCGTCATCATTCCATATAATTGATTGACCCTTTTTCCGTCCTTTAAGTAGATCATTAATAGGAGACATCAAAGTAGAAAAATCTTTGATAAAACGGCGATACCAGGAGCAAAGTCCTACAAAACGCTTAATTTCCGTAGTCGACTTTGGACGAGGATAATTGACCATAGCAGAGACCTTATCTGGATCAGTCCTAAGAGAATTCGAACCCACGATATAACCTAGGAATTTTAAAGAGGTTTTAAAGAAATCACATTTTTCTAAATTGACCGTAAGTCCAGCCTCTTGCAATTTTTGCTTAATTTCATATAAGAGATTAATATGAGACTACTTGACCAGCAACAGTTCGCTGTTCCTCAGAAAGCTCTTCCAATGAAAACAAACCAGGACAACCACCTGTAAAATCCAAAGGGAAATTTTCCAAGACATCAAGCTGATGACCACAAAAATCACTTCTAATATGCCACGAGCTTTAATGAAAGTCTACTAGAATTCCAAACTGTTGGGCAAAATCACAACCAAAAATAAATGCTTGGGGCAGAGAAGGTACAACTAAAGCATTCACAATCTCGCAATGATTATGAGAATCTCCATTAAACTTAACTTGCCATTTACTAATAGGAACATTTCGAGTAGCACAATGGACTATTGGAGCAGCTACATTTACAACTGGAGCAGAGGAAGGAGTTACTGGTTCTAAATCAGCATTGGGAAAAATTTTGTCAAAAAGATCTGCTTCAAGAGCTAAACAAATGGCTGTAATTTCCTAACTATAAGCTTGAATTTCTTCAGCTTTTTCTTCAAACATAGGAATTCTTTTAGCCCTACCAGCTACATGAGACAAGCGAGATTTCATTCAACAGTTGAATCAGAGCAACAGTTGAATCAGAAGCTACACCCTCAAATTCTTCAATGACACTCGCAATGGAATCTAAACTTTTTTTAATGTCAGCTCTTTCCCTATCATAATCTAATTTAACTTCCTGTAAAGTTATACTAGATCCCGGAGAAGTTTGTTCCTTTTTTAGAATTCTCAGTAAAATCGTTCTTTTGTCAACGACGTTCCGAACAGTAGCAACTAAACGAATTTTCAATTCATAATCTAGTTCATGTTCTAACAAATGTGATTAGGTTGAAAATTATACAAATCCATGGTGTCAAAAAAAAAGTGTTCCAAGAAATTCAAGAATAAAATTAAATCCAAAAAAAATTATGATCTAGGTTGACTTTATATGACAAAACAATATGAGACCACAATATCTCAAAAATTGTAGAATTAAAACAATGTCAGTGGCACAATGATGCATAAACCTTTGTTTAAGGGATGACTGTAAAAAATTTGTACAGAAAAATTTAAACTTTTAGTGAGCCAAAACTAATGTTTTTTCTAAATATAAAATTGCTTAATTGTTCAAATTAAACACAAATGTAAATAGTCTGGGTTGGTTCTACAGGGTGGAACCATTTGAATTGAAAAATTGCAGTATTAAATGTTACTGTATGTATTAGCACTCATTAGTTTTGGGTATATCAAAATTGAAGAATAATAGTTTTAAGACAATTTAATAATCTGTATCACCTTGTATAACTTATGCATATGTTAGCCATAAGTTATGTTCCTTCCAAAAACTGTAAGTCAGAATAGCGTTTCAAATCCTAAATACATTTGCCATATAGAAACCTAAATGAAGTGGTGACACCATGTATAATTAAAATGTGAATTTCCACAACTATCCAAAAAATTTTAAATTTACTCAGCAATATTTCCGGAATCCAGAATAATAAAGGAAGTTAAATGTTATATGAAGTATAAATTTCTCAAAGTTTAATTTAAAGATATTAATAATAAATATTTTACTTTTCTAATTGTGATCCATTACAATTCGAACATTAAAGATATCTTGTCCCTAAAAAACTATTAAAATCCTCTTAATGTCCCTGAACACTATGCAAGTAAGTACATACTTTTTATACACCCAGCATATACTAAACACACTGTATTGTCGCAGATTGTCAAATTATAGTCCTTAACAAGGATACCTCGACAAACAATAAATAACAAAAATATCATATATAAACACTTTCCTAGCAAGAGGTTTCCTCCACATTGTATACACTCTGTATATTAACAATTACTAATAAAATTATGGCCAATAATTTATAACCAAATTTGATATTTGCATTACTCAAAGACATTAAGCATTACTTGAGATTCAAAGCACTCTAAAACTCCACCCATCCAAGGTATTATCAATATTTTGAAAAAATTAAAAGATTATTAAAATAGATCAATAAAAATAGCCAATCTGGGTCCCACGTTTATGAGCGTCATTTTCTGTGGCGTTAACTTTACAGTGTTACTATTTTGCCAAGAGTTTGCAGACGGTAGCTCAGAATTATTGGAGGCTTGGGATTGTTTGAAGGTTCACTTATGACTGACTATTAAAAAATTTAAACTTGTTTATAACTATTAAATAAGAGGGCGCCACTTAGTTTTTTTTTTTATAAATGAAAGAAAACTAAGAAAAACACTTGTTATATAGGTTTCAATTAACAATTAAATGACCCTGGATAAAGTAGATTTAAAGAGGCAAAAAAAAAATATCTTAACAATACAACCAAATTATATTTACATCAAAGATAATATACACCTCATGTTCTAATCCGTTAAATGTTAATAATTTATTACGAATTAAAATAAGAATAATGTTGATATGATTAAAATAAGTTTGTCAAAAGTAACATTTAAATTATGATTTCACTATTAGGTAGATTTCAGCACTTGAAAAATAAATTGCAATTATTAAAGTTTTTAGTTAATATTTGTATTACGCAGGGGAAAGTTCATGAACCTTTTTACCTAAGGCATATCAGCCTTAACCGTGTTATATCTACTTAATTACCAAAAAGGGTACTGAAAAATACTGAACAAAAAATAACTAATATTATAGATAAGAAATTGACATATTAAGTTATGACATTAATTAAATATTTGTAAGGTTAAATTGATATAAAAGGTATATTAATAAAAATTTAAATAAATGAGACAAATCTATGGTTAATAATATTTAAATAAATGGAAAAACTGGCCTGTATATTCCTCCAAGAAATGAACGGTTAGCCTTCAAAACCAAGGCTGTAAATGTGTGCCACTTGTAGCTTAGCTATCCGGACTAGGAATCTCTAATACTAGCTCTAACTCTGGCTCCAGCTCCACCACTTTCAGCAATTTCCCGGGGAAATCAACAGCCTGTAGCCATCAACAATTGAAGAAGAATGAAGAGGAAAACGGAAAAGTAAAACCCTAAAACAACGGTTGCCATTGTATTCACTGTCGATAAAAAAATGAATGGCGTTCAAAATGTGACACTCAGCTTGCTAAGTTTCATTATCTATCCATCAAAATCTTGGGCATCCTGCACCAGAATTGTGAAATAAACAGTTCCCTAAAGGAACAAGATTAAGGACTATAAATTATAAACCATATTGGCCACTTCCTGCTTCACAAATTTCGGAAATAAAAACTGGCTTTTTAGTTGCGCTTCTACCTGCGACACGGGAACAAGTCCTCGAAAAATGGATGCAGTACCGACTAAATAAGTAACGACCCCACCTCTCGCCTGAGCTGTCAATGTCAGCCAATCAGAGAAAACATTAATTAAGACCAACCAGAAGAGTGACGGACCGTCAACAGAAAGCATGAATAATAAAACCAGGAGAGTGATGCGTTACAGTAGTAACGTGTCATTGACAGTGTGAATTTAAAGAAATATCGATAAAAGAAGTTGACTGAAATTATTAATATAATTATTGAAATTAATGAAATTTTAATGGAGCGTTAGTGAAAATAAGGAATTGAAAAATCCAGATTGTCAAAGAATTTTTTTATGGCGTCACGAATATCAACTTTTGTGAGAGGAAATCCCCAATTTGCTACAACACCCAATGTCTTTGAAATGAGAGCCTCTTTTTGATCACTTAAAACCTTTGGACGACCAACTGATTTCGAGTGTGCACCAAGAAGTCTTCGACCTAACGTAGTCCGTTCTACTTTGAAAGTTTCGGCTGCTAATTTCCTCGACATACCCGCATTTACTGCATCTACCGCTTGGCGCAAGGCGTTCTCTGAGTAATTGCGATAATTTCTTGCTCCCGGAGTTTTTTTGTACGTACGAACCATTTTTATACTTTATTTACCTGTAACAATAGAAAGTCGGCGATAAAACACAAAATAGCATAACCTAAAAAAAAAGTAAACAAAAATACACGTGGTGTGCAAGTTACCCCGGGGTGGGCAAGTAGCCCCACATTACGGTATATTTCTTTAGTGATAGTGCTCATGCTCAAAAACAAAGCCGTTAGGAACTTATCATATGTCTATATACTTTATAACACCCTGTATTTATGCTTCAGAAAAAGATAAAATTTGTTTTTGAAAGAGTTTGAACCGTAATAAAACTTTTATTTCTCTTAATTAACCCTCTCCAAATTTAAATTCCGCATGAACAAATACATATTACCCCGCATCCTTTATAAATCAGCCGCCTTCCTTTACAAAGACATAAAACCGTGGATATCCCATTACATCGTTGCCCTAGAGGGCAAAAACTGTTGCATGTAAAGCAACACCTAAAGCAACAAGTTTTATTAGGCTTCAAACCACTGAAATAGCAGATGAAATATCTCAATTTTTCCATTAGTTTTCTTCAGTTTCTTGAGGGAAAAAAATAAAATCGACATTGCAGTCAGGAGGATATGTTTTTATAAAATAATCCAGAAGAAGTTCGAAGCTATGGCGCTGGAAGCGTAGGAGGATGGCGCCGACGGCCATGTGCACAGGTGAATCGGTATTGACCGAGTGGCATTTGTTAACATTCCCGCAATCGAGTCGGGCGCTGGCGTCGCACAGCGCTTAGGCGCTGTGTTTCAGTCAGCGCCCGACGTGTGTAGAGGCTATGTCTTTGTCTTAATAGTGTTGCTGCAGCTTACGTGGATTTTAATTGGTAAGTCAATACTAAATTTATATATTTTTTTCACACATTAAATGTTTTTACTTCTCTCATTCAAAAGTTTTTTTTTATTTACAAGTTTATTAAAAGCTTAAATAAAGTTTTTAACTTGTTTGGCGCGTCTTTCAAAAAATTACAAGTTTTGTTGTAAAATGCGCTTAGTAAATTATTATGTTTTTAACATTGTTAGAAATATAAGTTAAGCACAATTACGAGGTAAAATCTATCTTGCATAACCTAAAAGGACTTAGTGACCAGTTTTATACAGAAAGTTAGCGAATTGATGTTCTATGACTTAAGTTTTTATTAAAAGAATTAAATAAAAGTAACCTATATTTGGCTTTTAATAAAAACGTCACTACTTTTGAAACAAATTATTGTCTTATTTAGTAGCATAGCATTACTGATCATAAAAAAAATTTGTGTAATAGTGACTGCTTAATATCACAATTGTTGCTATAGATAATGAAAAAAAGTTCATATATCGGAAATATTCATTTTATAAGTGTCCTTAGGTCAATTTAAAATAATTTATTTACTAACCTGAAGAATTCAGTAAAAATGATTTTGAACGGAAGTTTATGCGCTAAGAATAAGATGAAATGAATTCTTTCTCTCTTGAAAGTTTTTTTCACCTAAATAGTTTTTCTTTCTCACAAGACGTCATGGTTTCTAATGTTGAATTTAATTTTCTATTTAAAACCATGTTAAAGAGTAGTTTTTTCACTCCTGTTTTGAAATATTTCTTTTGCCAGGTTTTAATATTATTTAACCTGGTATAACTTCACCAAAATGAACATGCCCGAATCCATGAATTTTTTATTGGATATATTAAACATGAAACATAATTACGCCAATAAAAACATTTTTTACAGATCAAAGCATTAACCTAAGGATATACAGTTAGAATATTATTAGAAAATTGTAATTGTAATTTGGCTTTAATTTTTTTTAATAGAACAGGTATTTTTTTCATTATTATGCATTATTTATAATAATTTAACACATACTGGAGACTTTTTAGGTAATCGTAATTAAAATTAAATGTTCCAGTATTGGAAAGTAATTTTCTGATTTAAATTCACACATTTATTTTGAGTAAAGGATATTTGACTCGGGTTGAGTCTCTTTAATATTTAGTACAGGGATCTCGTAAACTAAAGCAAATACAAAATAGGTTAAAGGGGCAAAATACCATAGTTTGGTACTATTTAAATTCTAATTTTTGTTTTTCAAAATTTGCCAGCTGTCAATAGATATAAAAAATCTTAAGATTTATACTAAAAACTACTATACAAAGCTTTGCAAATGTTTGAATTGAAGTTATAAACGTTATATTAAAAAAACTATTTTTTTAACTTTAACATGCTGTAGTCTAAAAGTTATAAAGTTGAGAATATAGGCTTACTTAAACTTCACCTAAGCATTTACCTTTTTAAAAATAATTACTTATTTTTAAACAACCTAATTATCACAAATGCTTAAAATTAAATTATTAAATTTACGTATTTATTAAAATATCATTTAAGGCGTTCTGAGCCACTTTCAAGTATTTTCCTTATTACCTGGTGTTAGTAACGGGTACCTAGTTCAGATAGGTTTAAAAATTAGTATGCA
Organism: Anthonomus grandis grandis; assembly: GCF_022605725.1. NCBI lineage: Eukaryota > Metazoa > Arthropoda > Insecta > Coleoptera > Curculionidae > Anthonomus > Anthonomus grandis. Next base: position 10,793,245 of record NC_065556.1, read on the forward strand.
TCACCTAACAGGATATGTTAGCTATTTTAGACATGGAATTGCAGTATTGATATTGACGTTTTATAATAATAATAATAATAATAATAATAATAATAAGACGTTAATTAGCCACCAATACAAAAAAAAAGCATAATTACAGAAGGTAATATGATTATATATATGGAATTGAATATTAGAATATTAAACAAAGAGAGCATATTAAAAACAATAGGTTATATAAAGAATTTAGTTAACACAAGTAAGGCAACTAAAAAGCCATGCATTCAGACTTCCAGAAAAGAAGGAAACAACTTCCTGGATTCTGTTAAGGCTTATAATAGAAGAAGTGAGAGAAAAAAAAACAATTCTTATAGACAAACTAAAAAAAAAACAAATAGGTAGGCATATACTTATGAGGGGAAAAAGCAGTAGGGGGAAAAATGGATGAAACGGAATGAAAGAATTCTTCTTTTTTCTTTTTTTTTTTTTAAACAGTTAATTTTTGAATAATAAATGTTAATAGAATATTTTACGTTGCATTCAGTTAGTTAGCATGTGCGTAGTATTTTAATAAAGAAAGGCATTCAAGAAAAATTAAGTTTGATTTAAAAGAAGAAGCTTGGTTTTTAATTTAAAAGTTTTTTCAGTGACAGTCAAATTAATTATTTTGAACTTATTAATCAAATTTGGTACGACATAAGAAAAGGATCGTTTAAAGAGTTCTTTGCTATGGCTAGGAATTGTTAAAAGATTTTTACGTCTTATATTAAGATTATGCACATCAGTACGATAGGTAAGCTTTTCAAGTAAATAAGGCGGAGTTTTTGATTTAAGAATTTTGTAAGAAAAACATAAAATATGTAATATTCGTCTATTGTGCATATTTAGCCAACCTGCTTCTTTTAATTTATAAGAAATATGTTGCCGTCTTCTTATACCAAATATAAGTCTTAAGCAAGAGTTTTGAAGTTTTTGAATTCTACCTGAGTCGGAGTTATCGAGACATGGTCCATAAATTGTGTCGCAAAAATTTAACGGTGATAGTACTAAAGCATCACAGAGCAGTTTTTTGATACTTGAGCTTAAAAAATGTCTTTGACGATATATTGTTTTTAAGGCAGAATATCCATTTTTTAGTTTAAGGGTAACATGTTCTTTGAATCTAAGTTTATAGTCCATTACTAGTCCAAGATTTTTTGCAGACTTTTTAAAACTTATTATATTGTTATTAAGGTGTACATTTAAATTATTTAAAATATTAGTTCGATGATTGTCACTACAAAAAAGAATAGCTGCTGATTTAGTGGGGTTAATCTTTAGAAGTAATTTTTTTGAGTTTCTATATTTAAGGTATTTAAATCCTCATTTATATATTGATTAGCTTGGACAACATTAGTGTGATGAAATGAATAAAATAGCTGGGTGTCATCTGCATAGCAATGGTGCTTACAGTGTAAAATTTTTTTAGTAATTTGAGAAGTATAAAGAGTATAAAACAAAGGACCAAGAATGCTACCTTGGGGTACCCCAGAGGTAACATCCAGTGGATTTGATTTATTGTTATTAAGCACTACTCTTTGTTTTCGATTAAACAAGAAAGAAGACACCAATGCCAACGCAGACTCAGCAAAACCCATATATTCTAATATAGCCAGTAATATTCTGTGATTTACCATGTCAAAGGCTTTAGAAAAATCTAAGAGAATCAACACCGTAGCTTTAATTTTATCAAGTTCCTTAAAAATATCATCAGTCACTTTAGATAAAGCGGTTGCACAACTATACCCCTTACGAAACCCAGACTGGTATTTAGGAATTAAATTATTTACATTTAAATATTGAACTATTTGATACTCCATAACTTTTTCTAATATTTTTGATAGTATAGGAAGTACAGATATTGAGCGAACATCAATAAATTCAACAGGATTTTTTATTTTGGGCAAAGGAATAACATTGGCTTCTTTCCATTGATCGGGAAAGCAGTTTTGTTCTAAACATACGTTTATAATATGTGTGAGTGGTTTAATTATGGCAGGACAACAAAGCAAAATCAGGGTAATGTTTAATTGATCAACGCCAAATGCTTTAGATTTAATAGATTTTAAGTAATTTATTATTATATCTTGTGTCACCAAATTAAATTTAAATTCAGCTAAATGATTTAACCTATGTTTTTTAAAATACCCAACAAATTCTTCGTCAGGGTTATTATTGTTTTTGTTAATATTAGAAAAAAAAATATTAAGTTTATCTACATCTTGCATAAGAGGAGGAAGTTGTATATTTGATTTATTAGAAATATTTAGTTTATTAAGTTCTTGCCATGTTTCTTTGTTATTACATACTCTAAATCTGTGAGCCAGGTATGCCTTTTTTTCCGCCCTAATTGAACTAGTTGCAAGATTTCTGTACTGCTTATAATTTTCCCAATCCTCGCGACTTTTGGTGTTTCTAAATTTACGTAAAGCCGAGTTGCGAAGTCTTTGTATAAATCTAATATTAGGAGTAATCCAGGGGCAATATGGTCTAGTTTTACCCTTTACGTTTTTTATAGGAGCATGTAAGTTAATTAATTCTAATAAAGATTGAGTAAAAAAAAACTTTATTATTTAAATCGGCCATATTGTACATATTATGCCAGGGAATCGATTCAATATCAGACTGAAATAAACAAGTGTTGATATTTTGTAAATTTCTATAAGTGAAATTATAAATTTGAGGCTTAGGTATATCAAAGTTTATGTTGCAGTAAATTAGCATATGATCCGATATTTCAATATCCCTTATTCCACAATTCTCCACCGACTCTAAATTTGAGAAAAGTAAATCAATTAAAGACATAGTGGTGTTGGATATTCTGGTAGGGTCAGTTACAAGCTGTTGCAAACCATATAATTCAGTAATTTCGCTTAATGATACCTTAAAATTCAAATCTAAAAAATTTATATTAAAGTCACCCAAAAGTAAAATAGACTCATAGTTAACATAAAAGTCGGTCATAATATTTTCAAGACGGGAATAGAATAGATGTATGTCGCTCTTGGGAGGACGATATATATTACCAATTAAAACTTTTTGATTATTTACTTTTAATTCGATCCAGACATGCTCAAGATAATCGCATGTTTCCTTAAGAACTTCACGAAAGTCGATACATGATTTTACATAAACAGCTATACCACCTCCCCTGCTTAATCGATCTTGCCGTATGAGACTATAATTTTGCAATTCTATGACTTCGTTGGTAACCCCTGTATGTAACCATGTCTCTGAAACCCCAATCAAATCATATTGATAACTATCTACATGTACTTGAAAAATATTAAAATTATTTAAGATGGACCTTGCGTTAATGTGTGCACATGAAAACATTATTTTAAAGCAAAATAGAAAATTTTTTGTTAAACAATTAAGGTAAGTCAGTACAGGAAAAGGTGAAAAAAAAGGGAAAAAGGGTTAGAATAGGGAGTATATGCTTACAAAAAAAAGAGAAAAAAAAAACTAAATTAAACCTAACAACTATCTATAATTATATACACATACATATATATACATATATTTTTCCCTTTTAATGAACACCGAGTTAAGTAAATTAAACACTTATTTACTTTATTTTTATCGTGTTTGTACTATCCTACTCAATACAAAGAAACTTTAAGCAAAACAGAAAATTATAGTACCTATAAATACGTTAAAAAATAAATCATTTGCATTTAATTATTTAACATTTTCAATTTTTTGGCTTTATTTTTATTATAGGCATATATATTTAGTAATCATTAGCGTAGAAATATCATTAAACAATATTAGTACCTAACTTTCAATCATGAATATTATCTACAACTTATTGTTTACAAAATATTGCAATTCAGAAAAAAAACAAAGAAAAAAGCCTTTAATTTATTTTTATATCAACTAGGCACGCAGAGAAATTTTTAAATTTTTATTATAATAATAGTATGCAAAAGCCAGTCGATCTTTAAATATAAGTTTAGTTTAGAGTATAAGAACGTCTGTATTTATTTTTTAGGAAGATATAAATAAACATTTTCATTATAATAGTAAAATACATGCACAACCTAATGACCAAAATATTAACGTATTTAATTAGAGAATTCATTAGAGTACCTGTTTTATGTGAAGTCCAGTGTTTACCAGCTGTCATTTTTTCCATTGAACTAACCAACGATTAAGTCATTAAGAGCTTGTTCATCACGAATTAATTTCCGCACATCACCTGTTTGCACATATACTAAGCCGTTATAAGTCCACGATTCGGAACTAAATGCCTCTCGTGCCTTTTTTAATAATTGTAAGTTTGTTGATGTTAATAGTTCTGTGATTAGAATACGCGAGCCTTTAAGTTGTTTTTTGGCTGAAAACACACGATCTCGCATCCAACGGCAAACAAACTGGACCACTAGGGGGCGGGGCTTTTGGTTCTGATGTTTTATGTTTTTCCCCATACGGTAGCAGTGGGATAAGTCAGATTTATTTATTTTTACAGAAAGTTCGTCATTAAATAAAGTCGCAACCATATTAAATGGATCAGAGGAAGACTCCTCTAACCCGTGTAGGACTAACGAGTTTAGGTTTTGATTTACTTCCACTTGGGAAGTTTTTTTTTGTAGGTTGACGACGCTTAATTTTATATCCCTTACCTCCTGGGAAAGCTGCCGTAAGGAGAGTGTCATATTTTCTTGAAAGGAATTCAGTTTATTCAAAAAACTGCTGTTTTCTTTCCCATTCATAAGATTTTGCTAAGATTGTTTGTAGTTCGTAAACTCTGTGCGCAAAAGGTTAAAACCATCGGCAAATTGTTTTGACAGTTCCTCCACACGTGCACTGACTGATTTTAAATTAAGGTTTTGCCCTTTATTTGACATTTTTCTTCTTATCCTTCACTTTACAGGGCTTATAGAGGCACTAAATAACTGCACTGTGATAGAAGAAACTAAATTTTTGACCACTGGATTACAAAATTTAATAACAAAGGTAGGAGCACAAACAACTAATGCTTACTACTCAAGCGCCATCTCGTAAAAAAGTATTGCTAGAATAATAAAATTAATAAGCTTTTAGTGAAAATTGCATTTTTTTAATAGGAATTTGCCCTATTTCTTTTAATTTAAAATGTGATATTGCAAATATTGTGATCTAAAATTATATATTTTTTTAAATAATGTTTGTCATCAATTTTATTTATTCAAGCTATAACTTTTTGACACGAGAGCATAAATAAGTTTATTTTAAATTTCGTTAAAATTATAAATAAATTAAAAACTTCTTTTCTAAATTTGCATCAACTACTTAAAAATAATTTTAATCCTGTTGTAAATGTTTTTAAGTGTAATCAAAAAATTTTTTTAGATGTAAATTTCTTGTTAAAACTTTTCTGAAAATATTTTATAGTTAGAAAATTCAAGGAATAGCTATGAGCCTATTATAACATACATTATTGCAGGTTTGTAAAATTTATTAATTATTATTATTTATCACTAAATTTATTTGTAAAAACGCTATCTAGTCCTTCTTACAAATCCTTTCCTTTGAGACCTCTTAAAAAGAAGCAACATAACCCCTGGTCTACCCAAGGCTTGCGTACATCTGCTTAGAACATGCGGTTATTATCTCATCTTAAGAAATTTTCAGACAGCGCTTTTTTTCATGAATACGTAAGACTTTACAAAAAGATTTATCAGAGAACTTTACAAGCCTCCAAGGATATTTACTATAATAGGAGACTGACTAAATCTAAAAATGTGGCTAAGGAAACATGGTCGATTGTTAATGCTTTAAGAAATAAGCTTTCTTGTCGAATACTATCTCCATCTGAGAACCTTAATGATTATTTTGTAAATGTGGCAAATAATTTAATGAGTACCATAACTCCTTCCCATGATCCACTTTCATATCTTCCCATTGCAAATGAGAATTTCCACAGTTTTTTCTTTACGCCCGTAGTGTTACCAGAGCTTTGCAGTTCAATTAGGGAAATCAAAAACAAAGGCTCTTCTGGAATTGATGGACTTACTCTCAAAATGTTTTCAAATCTGCCCGAATGTACATTATGTCATCTTATTACTCTAATTAATCAGTCTTTCTTTTTCCTAACTGCCTTAAGTTGGCGATAATAATTCTACTACATAAAGGAGAAGACAAAGATCAGTCTTCCAACTATCGCCCTATCGCTCTTCTTCCCACACTTTCAAAAATTTTTAAAAAAAGACTTCTATCATTTTTGCTAAAATATAAAATACTTACTTCCCATCAATTTGGATTTTTAAATAACAAATGCACAAATGATGCTATGTTTTCTCTTTTTAATAATGTAAACTCTAGCTTAAACAACCAACACCCTACAGCAACAGTTTTCTGTGATTTTTCTAAAGCCTTTGATTGTGTTAATCATTATATTTTATTAAAAAAGTTGTAATATTACGGGTTCAGAGGAGCGCCTTTTGAATGGTTTAAGTCGTATCTCAATAACAGAAGTCAAGCTGTGAGAATTGATTCCACTATGTCTTCTTGCAAGCCAATACAAAGTGAAGTGCCTCAAGATTTCGTACTTGGCCCTATTTTGTTTCTTATCTTCATAAATGACAGTGCTAATCTAAATATTAACGGTAAAGTCTGTCTATTTGCTGATAACACTAGTTTTACCTGGAGTAATCCGGATATTTCTACACTTCATAGAACCGTATCAAGTGATTTAACTACTAGCAAATCATAGGCGACTCTAATCTCCTTTGTCTCAACATTTCCAAAACTAAAATGTTGTCCTATAAAAATACCTTGCAATCTTTTGTACTTGGTAACGCAATAATTGACTAAGTTGATTCTGTAAAGTTTTTAGAACTAACTGTTGACAACTCGTTAAAATGGGACACACATATTGACTCTTTATTAAGAAAATTAAGTTCCGCTTGTTTTGCGTTAAGATCAATTTCTAAGGAGCTTAGCCTGTCTACTTCTAGAACAGTTTATTTTGCCCTTTTTGAATCGCACCTTCGATACGCCTTTCCATTCTGGGGTACATGTAGTGCAACTCAATTTGACCGTATTTTTAGACTACAAAAGAGAGCTTTACGTTATACACGGAGACTTAAATACAGAAGTCATTGCCAGCATTTCTTCAAAAAATTTCAAATATTAACTCTTCCATCTTTATTCATATTTGAGTCCATTTGTCTAATACGCAAACACGGTTCAGCATCTGATAGGCCTTCCCATAGTTATCCACTTAGAAACACGGAACATGATCTATACCTGCCTACCCCACATTCAGAGTTGGTCAAAAGTTTTATATTATATAATGCAAAACAAATACACAATCATCTGCCATTGGAAATTAAATCCATCACATCTTTTTTTGCATTTCGTAAAGCATTAAAAGCATTCTTACTGGAGAGAGCTTTTTACACAGGTAACGATTTTTTTTTTGTAATCATTGATTTGAAATTTCGCACTAGCTGATTATGTATTTTTACTATCTGTACATGTTTAGGTATACTGCTTTGTATAGCTATTTTAGGATTTTTTATAATTTTTTACTTTTTTAAAAATTTTTACAATTTTTTTTAACATAGAGAGATTTTTTAATGATTTTTTTTTATACATTAAATTGTATATTTTATAATAATATTTTTGACTACTTACAATTTTTAAATTGTATTAATCTATATATATCGTAGATTATCTATTCTATTTATTTATTTTTTTAAAATTTTGTTTTGTTTTTCTTTTCTTTAATTGTGTTTTGTTTGTATATTTATGTCTTTTTTGTTTTACAGCTTTGTCTACAAATTGTAACAATTTCTTGACAATAAAGCATTGATTTATTGATTGATTGATAATTAACCCGAAATCATAATGACACTATAATAATATACTTAATATAACTTGTTTGGGTTTTATGTTATTAAATTCTTATAGTTTCAATCTGTGATGACTTTTTGAAAAAAACTTAAATTAAATTATTAAGAAAAAATATAGTTCAAAGAAGTGGTTGCTTTATTTAAAGTACCATTTGAAGAAACTAATTAAATGCCAAAAATATATGTTTACCTATTTTTTAGTTCTGAAAGCTCATCAATAATAAGAGACAATCAAAATGATTTGTTCATGGTTAATTGTTAAACATTTAACATGATTTTACTTAGTCACTTATACAATTGTATCAAAAAATTGTATACTTATGTATCAAAAAGTTATGTAAAAAGTGTGTGTTTCTTTTAAGAATATAATTTTCAATCGCAATATATATTAAATTTTTTTAAATTACGTGACCAGTGTAAGAAAGCAATAGATTTTTAATGCATATCTACATACCAAACTCAATTTATTTTGCTTGAAAAGTATAATATTGTGATTGATACCAATGATAGGTTTATATAACGTGTATTAAATTTATAGACTTTTACAATATATTCGTACATTAAACCGTCTAAACTGTTTATAAATTCCTACGATATTAACTCAATTACATCCAAAAAATCTATTTATTATAAATCGTTTTTCACAACAAACTTTTATAAGATTTGAATATTAACCTGATATAACTCTTTACGCAAATGCACTTTCCTAGTAATTAACGACATAAGCATAAAGAGGTGTTTAAAAGGGAAATATGAAAACGCACGGATGCATTTCGTGCGCTCTGGTACTTGCCTGCTGCGTCGTTGTTTTTCAGTACGACGTTAGTAGGCATCTGACTTTAACGGCGATAACTGTAGATAATATTTAATTAATAAATTGTAATAAATAATGTAAATTAAATTATTATAATAAAAATGCTATATAACTTTTAATTAGACAAATTTAAACACTATACAAAAAAATAATTAAAACTCTTAAAAATTAACTAAACAAAAATTAATTCTTCAAATAAAACGTTTAACTACGCCTTCCTCTTTGGCTAAATATATAATAGGTTAACCTATCTTAAAAGCCATGTCGTACTTCCCAAAGAGTTTTTGCTGAAATGGAATTGGCACAATTAACAGTTCTCTCTCGAAACTCCTCTAAATATGGCTTACTAAATTTGTATTTGTAATTAATATTTTTAAGCTAACGGTACAAATCTGGAGATCTAGGAGGCCATACATCGGCAGCTCCACCAACAAGACGGTTAGGAAAAGTATTTTTTAAAAATTATTTACCTTAACCGCTTGTTGAAAATAGACAAATCCTAACCCTAAATCAAAAAGATTTAAAGTACAGGAAGAACTTGTTTTTGCAGCTTAGATGTTTTTGAGAAATTAGTACCTTTAATAAGAAATAGCCCTATAACATGGTTTCAAAATACCAGCCAAAAAATATTTTGTAAATCATTTTCATGTTCATTCACTTTTACATTTATTCCCATTTACATTATGACAATACTAAAGACAAAAGGATGTCTCAAACTTTAAAACCATATTTAAAATAGTTTTTTCGTAAGAAATTGGTCTATTTTCAATGGAAAATAAATCCCTACATTTTAATCGACTCCATAAGACCTTTTAATAATTTGAACTCTTTTGGAAGGAGTATAATAGCCATAATAAGTCACGAAGAAAATAATGGTTCTTTAACATTCAATAGTACAGCATGCAATCGTACAAAATGAGGTATGCCGATAATATTATTGTTTGCATATTTTGTAAAAAATTAAAACAGCAAATACTTATCAGACCACCGGAGGCAGACGTTCATATATAAGAAAAAGCGATGTTATTCTTATTTTGGATAATACTTAATCTTTAATTTTCCAGCCTGTATATTAAAGTTACCTATTTACGTTATTTTAAGAATTTCAATAAAAAAACACCAGTCAAAGTCTCAGCGCTTTTAAACTTTGAAAACACGCATTTTTATAGTTTTTTATAAAATAAATGTTTTTCGCGACATGAAATATTAAATTTATTCCTTTTTATCGCGAAAAGTTTTATTTATTAGGCTTATTTTTAATTAGGCAATAAAATATTAACTTTTTCTCTGGTAAAGGTATATAATATATAATCTATTTTTAATAAAATGTTAAAGCCGGTAACAAAATTATAAATAAACAATTTGATTAGATATTTCCTAAGTAGAAAACTAAAAAACTGCAGCTTTTTTATATGTATTTTATTGCATATTAAAGTATCTTTAGAGCATGTAATGAAAAAAAGAAAAGAAAAAGAAAACAAGTTACGTCGGCATCTTCATGAAAATATTTAATTTATTTAATATTTACACAGAAACATAAAAAAATTTACATCGAATTTTAACAAAATAGAAAAGCTATATAAATATTAGCACCTAGGTACGCAGTACCTGTATATGCTTGTAAAATACAACAAATACTCTAAAAATTACAACAATTGCCTCATTTTCTAAACGCTCTAGTTACTTCTAACGCGCTTAATAAATTTATAATACACAAGATAAACTTAATTTTGATTTATGGTACATCGTTTTTAATTATTATTGGAAAAATTCTAAAAAATTAAGATGTTACATAAGATGTATTCTTTAGATTTCTTCTTAAATGTACCCATGATTTCTATAGTTCTTATATTGTAAGGCAACAAATTGTAAAGTTTCGGCCCTAAATAATCTAAAAAATGTTGTTCCATAGTATTTTTACATAAGATAGAGTTATGTAGTTGGTTTGATTTACCTCTTGTGGGATAGTTATGTGATATGATGTTGCAACTAAATTTATTATTTAAATGGACATAATTACAAACTTCTATTACATATAATGTTCTAATATTAGATATTTCTTTTAAGTATAACATGTGAGTAGGGTAAAGTTTTGGTTTTTTTTAAATGATTTTAATTATGTAATTTTGTATAACCCTTAACTGTTCCATATTCATACTGTACATACCACCCCACACCAACATACCATACCTAAGCAACGGTTCAACAAGTGCCTTATACACTACAATTAAATTTCTTTTTGTTTAAAACTGTCTAAGCAAATAAAATTTGTAAATTAGACATCTGATTTTTTTAGTAATATATGTATATAACATGTTGGTTCCATTTTAAATTGTTATCTAAAATAATTCCTAAGTATTTTATTTTGTTTTGCTCTTTTATTAAATTGTTATTATTTATTTTAATGTTGCTAAAATTTGGTCTATTTCCTGCTGTAAGGGAAAAGGCTACATAATATGTTTTAGAAATATTTAAACTTAGTTTGAATCTATCCAGAAAATTTTTAATTTTTTTGAAACCAACCTTAAGTTTTTCTCTCACCCCTTCCCAAGTTTTATCCAAAAAAATTATTACCGTGTCATCAGCAAAAGCTATCGCTTTCCCACCCACATTAAGATTACAAAGCATGTTTATGTAAAGAATAAATAAAATTGGTCCGAGAACGGTACCTTGAGGCACGCCATGTTTAAATTTTTTGGGAGAGTACGATTTGTGAGATAAATCTCAAAGATGCTCAAAACCGGTCCCCGCACACCATTTCTTTCAAGGACATTAATGAGGAGGGAATGGGATACGCTATCAAACGCTTTTTGCAAGTCCAGGAATAGAGCTATCGTTTTTTTGCCTACTTTTAAATTACCAGTAACATTTTTTACCAATTCATACATTGCATCAGTTGTCCGCTTACCTTCAAGAAATCCAAATTGATTTTCTGATATGCCGTCAATGGTATTCAAAAAATTAACAAATCGTGATTTAAGGCATTTCTCGTAAATTTTAGCAAAATTTGAAATAACGCTTATTGGCCTATAATTTCCTATATCGAGTTTATTTCCTGATTTATGAATTGGTGTAACGATAGAAGCCTTAAAGTAAGATGGCACAATGCCTGTTTTGAAAATTTGGCTTATTATATGTGTAATTGGATCCTTAAGTTTTAAATATAAAAGTTTTATTGTTTTATATACTTATAATAACGAAAAATAAAAATAATTTGAAAATGAATTAAAAAATTCCATAAATTCAAAGATTTAATGAACTGTTAATTAATTTCAAATACTAAATAACTTCAATAATCAATGAAAAAATGTATATTAAACAACCCTTTAACCTATTTGAGAGTAAATGATCCTAAAGTTAGATTAGTAGATATTTTTTTATGTAGAGTATAAAAATTAAAAACTAAATAGATTACTGTAATAATAATAACATTTCTTTTAATAATTAATTTCAGCCACATTTTATATTGCTATATTTAGAAAATTTCTGACTGGTATGTGACTACCACAACACCTATTTATCCTAATATTCTAAATGTTTTATAAAATAATTTTCTTCGCCTCCCTGTTTATTTTCAAAAAAACGCTCGAATTTTTTAATTAAAAAAAATTGTATTTATTATTGCAAAAAGTGTACAATATACATATAATATAGCTCTAGGTGGAATAACATGGGCCAGTTTGGAAAGAGCATTTACCACAATAGTATCGATAAAACAGTCAGGTCCGTCACATTCTTTCTATGCGCCAAGCTTTCCAAGCCTCTAGTTATCTCTCGATCTCCTATAAAGCGTATAGCCCTCTTCTATATGAAGTCAAGCAGTTTCAATGTGTGTGCAGAGCTCGTTATGTGACAGCAATATTGAGCCATGTAAAGGCTCAAAAAAAGAAATCTGCTGAGGTGTATAAGGCCTTTTTGACACCAGTATACTTTCAGAAAAACTGTTAATTGCACTATTGTAAAACTGTAAAATGAAAATACTTTTAAACATGCCAATAGCTCGATTTGCTTCTTCAATTCCTAATTTGCATCGCATCATTATATTGAAGAGATATGCACACTACAATATAATCAAACAAATAATATACCATACATTTTTTAGCTTGTTTCATTTTAATAAAATAGCAAAAATGTTGTAAATAAACAAAAAATGCATAAAAAACAATTGTTTACCAGAACACCAATGTAAGTGAGTGTATGGGTCTATTTTGAGTTAAACTGGTTACCAAAAATTTATTTTATTGGAATTTATTTATAAAACCATTGTTCGTCAAAACTTAGGGGTAGGAATAAAACACTATTAGTTTAGTGCGACGTTTCGCTGGTTTAATTCTAGCTTCCTCAGGCACTGAAATAAAGACATTGATTTACATAACAAAATAGGGAGACATCCCTTTTATTTTATTAAAATTATTTTTATTAAAATAGGCAAGAATTACAGCCTTTGTGGTACAAATATAAATAGAAAAAAGACAACGCAGTTAAAAGATTAAAAACTAAAGAGAACTACGAGATTATAACTTAAAAAATGAGTATCTTTTTGACAATATGGCCAAAAGTAATGCTCCACATTTTTGTGTCTTTATTCCTATTAAATTAGTTTGGCGTAAATTAAAAAAAAACAGCTTCAAAAGTGCTATACATCAGCAACATTAAGTGCGGTAGCTATTGACATAATACGCCAAGCTATTGTAGAATTCGGAAACGATGTATCGAAAAATTGGATAGAACACGTAATGTAAAACAGAAAATGAATATATGGTTTAACCACCCACACCCCTGACGATGACCATTTCAGTACTGAAGAGAGTTCTTTAGAATATTAAATATTAATAAATATATATGAAAGTGCTTTATATTAATATAATAGGTGATATTTTAAACCACATTGTATTTTAAATTACCCTTCATATCTGGAAAATAATCTCTATCTTAAAAATACCTGATTATTTGGATTTCTGAGCTAAAATATTGTATAACGTTAAAACCATAAGCCATGTAAGCTTTACAATAATACATTTTTATAACATCAATTATAAACTTGTTAAACCAAAAACAGATCTAAAACTAATAAAAATTTCAGATCAAAGCATTCCAAATTAAGTTTTCTAGTAAAACTATTATAAAAAAACTGAATTGAAAGTATTAAGATTTTTTTAATATATTATCCAGCCGCTTTATAACAACGGCATAGCACGCCTCTGACGGCGGCAAAATTCAATATATTTTTTTGTAGTCGCTTAATATTTGGCTCCTTCAAGTAAGAATATAAGGACTATATAGTATTATACCATAACGTTATACTGAGCTTGGAGGAATGTTTGGTAAGAGCTGATTACTTTTGAGCTTGAGCATGGCGCATTCAATTCGTGGAATTATTAACTCAACAGTATTTATCTACCTCATGCGTATCAAACCATGTTTTTTTCTAAATATATTATATGTCATAATATAACTTATTCCTGCGCTATTTTAAGATAATCTAAATATTAAAATATGAGAGGCATGTTTTTTGCAGAGCATGGACATTGATCTGCTATTCATGACCGATGTCGACGCACCCCTGCATCGGCCGTATGTTTTTGCAAATCTTTTTTGAAGATAATTAAAACTGGCCTCGGTCTATCGGTCTTTTCGTCGGCACTCTTACATCGTTTTTATCATCATTCAAGTGAAAATAAAACGACTATACCAACAATATTACATTTCAATCGACGATCAATAAGCATGCCGAAAGTTTTGGATCCTACCAGCCAATACAGTTTGTTTAAATTCCTGAACCAATTTTCAAATCATTCATTTCCTATGTCAAAAAACTTACATTAACATGAAATGCATTTTCATCGCCTATATTGATAGGTCTGAATAATTCTAACAAGTTTGGCGGTGTTTTTTGTTTGTGTTCTAAAGTTAGAAATTTCATATTGGAAAATAACGGGGCGTAATATTTAAATTTAGGAAAGTTTATAAACTTTTTCCATTTTATCACCCTTTATTATCGAAGCGCTTTTATACACTATGTACTTAATCTTTGAGTTTCCATGTAAAATGCACTATGGTATACAGAAAGTAAATTACCCACGTAATTTAAACATGCATATAATTTCCGCAGCCATCCAGATATCTAATTTTGAGAACACTCTCCAAACAAGATGTTTTACTGGGGCAATTTAATTGTAATCTATGTATATTTGCTGCCATATTCAATATGGTTCCAATCTATTAGTTTTAGTATTATGAATTACTTATTTTTCTTACGGTTTTTTTTTTAAACATATAACTTCTAATTTATGTTTATTTGAATATTTTAGTATAATTTAGTTGTCAATAGTTTAGTTTTTTTTTTGAGAATATTTTATTTTAATTTGGATATACTCATAAACTCTAAATTCTCTGCTTTGCCAGTGCCCCTATAGGCAATATCCAGCTGACTATGGTATCAGCCTTTGATAATAATTATGAAAAATGTTTCGAGAAAACAATTTTTTGTTAGATCTGCAACTATGTTAATTTTTTTATGAAGGGCTGTTTATATCAAATAGTCCTATATCTAAACAAAACTTTCTAATAATTGCTTGTTATATTTCTTATTAATATTTAGGTTAATAACTAAAAAATTATGTTTTTAGAACAAATTGCTGCAAAATATTTTTTAAATAGGTCTTAGACGAAGTACACTTCGCAATTTTTTTTTTAATTACTTTTTTATTGAATTACTAATTTTCCTTTAGTGCGCTCTACTCATTCTCTTTTTTAGGAAGAATGGATATGTATAGATAGATGGATAAGCAAAGATGATAAACAACAGTAAATATTAAAGAAGTTATTTACCTACTTATAGCGGTTTGAATCCCTATTATTGCTGCTGTAACTTTTTATTTTAACAATTATCCCATCTTAATTCTTTTTATTCGTTTTTAGGTTTTTTATTTCTAGAAGCAAATACATGAAATGAAATTTTTAGAAAAAGAAACGTTGATTAATCGGAAATGAATTAGACTGAATGATTTTCCTGCCATTGCTTTACTATTAACGCTATCAAACTATTTCATTGTGGTACATGTTAACTTCAATAAAAAATAGAAGATCCCACATAAGGCTTCTATGCATGCGAATTTTGATACTGCAATATGTATAACAACTACTGTAATATTCTCATATAGTTTTGGATAAAATAATAAATTAATTATTTAAAGTATATAAATTAATAAGTAAATATAAAAGAAAGAATTGGATTTTCTTAGATGTGTTAATATGCCGTTTAAAAAGTTAAAAAAACTTTTTCTCTGCCTAAGTATTTCAAATTCATACAGTTAAAGTGAGTTACAAATTCTAAATGTATATAGGTGATACCTATTCTTACTCAAAATAAATTGGTTCTGTGAATTTGGCTACTTCTACATTAATTTTCATTTGCATAGTTCAAGTCTCAAAAACTGTCTGAAAATGTAAAATATTACTTTAAATTTCTCCTACACATCATTTTTTTCTAAATAAAACATGTGTTTTAAATAAACCATATTCTTTAAATTTTGACCTAACTTTGGGTGGATCTCCACGGCTAGTTTCTTTCATTAAAAGTATTAGGATACATCATTTTTGCTGCATTTAAAATATTTTTATGATGGCACAAAATGTTAAACCCTTCTTTATCGTTATAATGGCAATCCAAGCTATTCGACGATATTAATATAAGATTAACTAGTCAACGTTAAATAGGAACAACAACAAATACAATTACTATCCTAAAACACTTTTAAGCCTTAATCGGCCCTTTGTGCATTTCTGTTGAGAATAATGCAGCTGGGCTTCGCTCATCATGTGGTACAGCATTCTATTGCGTATTAAGAAAAGAGCAGAACAATCACATTGACTGCATAAGAAAATGTCCTACAACTATTTTGTAGTCTTTTGTTATAATTTTAAAGAATTTTCGGATTTTTTTCCATACTTCTTCCCTAGTATTGATTGTGTCTCTATAAATAATTGATTCCATGTATCCCCTTATAAAGAGGGCTAAAATTAGCGCTTCGGGGCGGCCCAAGCATTTTGCTCCCACGCTGATCCAGTGGTTAGGATATTTTTGATCGAGATATTCCCTGACAGGTCTTGGAAAGTAAACAAGGGCACAATTGTACATGAAAATCATCCGTATCCATAATTGCAATGGGAAATTTTTCAGAAGCTCCGTCAGCTTATTTCGTAAAAAATCTAAATAGAATTTTCCGTTTGGATGGTAACTGTGTTGGTTTTCAATGTATTATATTCAAATAATTATCAATTCCACATTAATATATTACTATGCACACATATAATTATCAATTACAAATTCCACGTCAAACATTTATTTTGAAAGTGACGCTCTATTTTCAAATGAGAGTTTTAAGGTTTATTTCTAAAATTGAAAACTCCTCTTCTAGTGAAACTCGTTTCGTCACTGAACAAAATTTTATTCAAGAGAAATGAATCGGCAATTTGCTGGTTGTGAGAGAAACGAGCGAATTGAAGTCTCTTCAGCAGGTTGGGTAAATTTTAAACAATAGTAAAAGGATAACTTTTAGGAAGGAAACGTGGTATGATGAGCTATACTACCGCTCAAAAGTATTTGCCCACCATGTATTGTTTTTAATATTTTAAATTAGATACAAAAATCTTATCTTTATACCTATATTTAGATGGTATCTCTTTTGTAAATTGCATATATGCTTAAACAGCATACCTATCAACTATGGTTCGTTGAAAAACACTGAGTATTTAAAAATAGTCTTGCAAATAACAAACAAAGTGGTGAAAATATGCACTTCTTCTAAAAACTAATCTCTATACAGCTCGGTTCCGATGAAATTTGAAACATTTAAAGGTGTTTAGTTTTTAAGAATTGATTTTGTGTAACATTGGTAAATAATTTCGCTTGCTTATTGACGATTGTCGCCGTTTCTTTGCTGATTTTTCAACATTCTTTAAAACGGCTAAAACAAAAGAGTTATCGGTAGAAACAAAAGGTATTATCATTGGACTTCATATGGCTGGAAAGACTAACCCTCAAATTTCGACGGATTTCGGAATTCTAAGGCGGACTGTCGATTATATTGTTAGGAAATTCACCAGAGAAGGGACTATTAGCAACAAAACTCGATCGGGAAGGCCAAAGGCAACAAGTTCAAAAGAGGATTTAAATATTATAATTACAAGCAAACGCAATAGACGCCTTACCGTCCCTGAAATCGCAGCAAAACTCAACAAGGAACGTAAAAAAGCGGTCAGTGTTTCGACGTTTAGCTATATTAAAACCGCTACTAAAGGATGTTAATAAGAAGAAAAGACTTGAGTGGGCCCAATCACACAAAGAGTGGACCATTGATGACTGGAAGAAAGTTCTCTGGAGTGACGAGTCGAAATTCGAGGTTTTTGGAACGAAGAGGCGAGTTTTTGTTTGCCGTTATGCCAATGAAAGGGTCTCTGAGAACTGTACGGTGGCCTCAGTTAAACATGGTGGTCGTTCGGTGGTTGTGTGGGGTTGTTTTGGAGGATTTGCAGTGGGCGATCTAATTAGAATAGAGGGAATTCTTCGAAAAGAGGGTTACAAAACAATTTTAAGTGACAATGTACTTCCTTCTGGTACTCGAATAATTGAGGAAAACTTCATCTTTTAACATGACAATGACCCGAGGCACACGTCGAAATTGTGCAAGCAATATTTAGGTTAATTACAAAGGCAACATCTTCTGAAAGTTATGGTATGACCCCACAATCACCGGACCTTAATACTATCGAATTACTGTGGGATGAACTGGATAGACAAGTCCGAAAATCATCCCCACATAAAAAAAAGACTTGTGGAGGATTATTCAAGAAGAGTGGCACAAGATACCTCAGAAAACTTTGGACAAATTAATTAGAAGACTACCGAAACTCTGTGAAGCTGTTATTAAAAATCGAGGCGGACTTGAATCTAAAATTTGATTTCTAAATTTAATTAATTGAAAAATGTATTGTTTATATTCATTTTGTTATGAATAAACCGATTCATAAGAATAACTAATGGGTTTATTTTTAGTTATACCTTTAAAAAAATCATAGGTGGGCAATTACTTTTGAGCGGTAGTGTATGCGTCTAATAGTGATTCCCGGATTTTCAACAATACAAAATAGAATTTCTTACTCTTGCCCGTGTGTGATAGCTTTTGGTTACCCTCCTAAATTTTATGAAGGAGAAAACCAACAGCTTTCTCCAAGTCCATCAAATAAGCCTTTGAAAGTTTTGAAATTAGGATGGTAATTTTATTACACATATTTCGTTTTGCATTTCAGAGTTTAGAAAAAGTTTTATCGTGGCATTACATTAAAAGGTAATTTTTACTTAGAGTCTTTCTAAGAGCTCTAGTGGTTCTAATCAAGCAGCACATTTTTTTTGAGTTGGTTTTTATTAAACTTTACTATAAAAATATTGCAAAGTTACACGTACATTTTAAAGCCACGGTTCTGATAATGCAGGATAGGTGCCACTACTTGTTAGGATTAGTTTCTATTAGGACTACTCAGCTTTGTATGTTTTTTTTAAAATAATTTAGCCCTTAATAAATGAAAAACTGAATATTTCTAGAAAAAATACAAATCGTCGTAAGTAACATAAATTTTTCATTTAGGCCACATTAAAAATTAATGATTCAATTATCTGGAAAACGGTCGCTTTGAGCTTTGACTGGACAAAAATATACCTTTTTAGAGTGATATTAATTGAAAAGCTGAGATTTTCATAAAAAACTGATATACCTTAAGGCACAAAAAATTTTCCCGCGGGTCGCTGACTGCCGCTGGCTACGCCCTTTAGGATGTACACAAAAATTACTATTGAGTTTGAATTTTTCGCTCCTAAAAGTTCCCTTCTACCAAATTTTGTGCTGATATGCTATTTTTTGAAGGAATTATTAAAACATAATAAAAATTTAAATTTTAACACCTCGTAACTATCTTGGTTATTATCGATTCTCGAACAAGAAGAATTTCGTCAAATCGTAATATTTTTGAGCGAACTATATACTGTTGATCTGTATCCCCAAATTTATGAGACATCTTGTATATATTTTTATTAATAAATTAATATTATTTTTAAAATTTTTAAATACCTATTTGCTAGGTTCCGATAGTAGATGTAGTATTGCTAAAAGCTGCTCTACTGCACCAAGCAAAGACAAGATATTTAGAGAACTGAGCTAAGCATATTATGGTGCGAAAACGCATATATTATTCTATCTAACATACCTAATTCAAAATAAAGAAGCAAACTAAAAAGTATATAGAAGATTAAAGTAATAAGGAATTTATCAGCAGAAACTGTTTGTATTTAGTCCATAACTGCTTATCAGGAATAGAGGCAAGATCAGCGAACAGATCATTGTAATATTTAACAGCAAAATATTAAAACTCTATGAAACGTAGCTGTTCGGTGAAAAAACATAGACAACTCGGAGCTATTTAGTACAATCCTATTATGGCGTGCATTTCTGAATATAAGGTGGCCCTTAAGGGAAAACGATATTGATGGATAGCTTATAACCTTTAATGAAAAATTCCAAAATTTTAACATCCTTCAATTATCCATTTTTAAGCATTTTATTGACTCATCAAAACCATACATATATGACCATACATGACATATATAACCATACATAATGACAATAATTGAAGCTACTAAGTACGAGAGGTTTACATAATTTTTTTCTGAGCTTGCACTTAAAAATGATTTAGCAGTACATAATTTTTTTAATATGCATTTGAAACAAAGTTTTAGATGTTCTTTAAAATGTGAATTATTATCTGTTTTTTTGCTGTTTACTTCTATTTTTTCTTAAAAATGTACGTGTTTTTTATTCAGTTAAAGTTAGGTATAGTATATTGTTATGAAAATGTAGATCTTAAGTAATTTTTGGCCAAAAATAAGCTGGAAAAATTACATCTGGAAAAATCTTAACATAATTTTTTTTAAGTCTAACATAGATAGACAGATCGAAATATTGATAATCATATCGTTGATTAAAAAATACCTTTTTTTCAATCAACGCTTATGTATTTTTCGACTCAAAAAATACCTTGTACTGCGCTTATTAAATTACACTACTATTTTTTTGAGAAATAAACAAAACTATCAACATTTCTAAAAATATAAAAAAATTTTCCCTATTATTTTCTTCTGTTTAGACTATAACTTATGGGATATTAATATGCCTGTATCTTTCTTATTTATTAATAATTTTTTTTTAGTAATATAAAAACATTAAATAGAATAATATACACTACCGCTCAAAAGTATTTGCCCACATATGACTGTTTTAAAGTTATAACTAAAAATATTAAACCCATCAGTTATTCTTATGAAACGGTTTATTTATAATAAATTGAATATAAACAATACATTTTTCAATTAAATTTAAGAAAATTAAATTTTGGATTCATTTACATGTCCGCCTCGATTTTTAATAACAGCTTCACAGAGTTTCGGTAGTCTTCTAATTAATTTGTCCAATGTTTTCTGAGGTATCTTGTGCCACTCTTCTTGGATGATCCTCCATAAGTCTTCTTTTGATGTGGGGCATGACTTTCGAAATTGTCTATCCAGTTCATCCGACAGTAATTCGATAGGATTGAGGTCCGGTGATTGTGGGGGCCATACCATAACTTTCGGAATATGTTGCCTTTGTAATTGACCCAAATATTGCTTGCACAATTTCGACGTGTACTTGGGCTCATTGTCATGTTGAAAGATGAACTTTTCCCCAATTATTCGAGTACCAGAATGAAGTACATTGTCACTTAAAATTGTTTCGTAACCCTCTTTTTAAAGAATATCCTACATTCTAATTAGATCGCCCACTGCAGATCCTCCGAAACAACCCCACACCATCACGGAACCACCACCGTGTTTAACTGAGGCAACCGTACAGTTCTCAGCGACCCTTCGTTCAACTCACGTTCAACTCGCCTCTTCGTTCCAAAAACTCGAATTTCTACTCGTCACTCCAGAGAACTTTCTTCCAGTCATCAATGGTCCCTTCTTTGTGTGATTGGACCCACTCAAGTCTTTTCTTGTTATTAACATCCTTTAGTAGCGGTTTTGGTACAGCTAAACGTCCTTTAAGACCAGCATTATAAATGCCGTTGTACTGTTGAAATATTGACCGCTTTTTTACGCTCCTTGTTGATTTTTGCTGTGATTTCAGGGGCGGTAAGGAGTCTATTGCGTTAACTTGCTGTTGCTTGTAACTATAATATTTAAATCCTCCTTTGAACTTGTTGCCTTTGGCCCTCCCGATCGAGGTTTGTTGCTAATAGTACCTTTTCTGGTGAATTTCTTAACATTATAATCGACAGTCCGCCTTGGAATTCCCAAATCCGTCGAAATTTGATGGTTAGTCTTTCCAGCCTTATGAAGTCCAATAATAATACCTTTTGTTTCTACCGATAACACTTTTGTTTTAGCCATTTTAAGGAATGTTGAAAAACCAGCAAAAAAAAACGGTGATAATCGTCAATAAGCAAGCGAAATTATTTACCAATGTTACACAAAATCAATTCTTAAAAACTAAATACCTTTATATGATTCAAATTTCATCGGAAACGAGCTGTAAACAGATTAGTTTTTTAGAAGAAGTGCATATTTTCACTACATTGTTTGTTATTTGCAAGACTATTTTTAAATACTCAATGTTTTTCAACGAACCATAGTTGATAGGTATGATGTTTAACCATATATGCAATTTACAAAAGAGATACAATCTATATATAGGTATAAAGATCAGATTTTTGTATCTAATTTAAAATATTAAATAGAATATATAGTGGGCAAATACTTTTGAGCGGAAGTATATATATTAGAGGTAAAACGAAACATCAAGCATATTATGTTTTTTGCTTTTATAAAAGTCAATTATTTTTATTTATTACTTACTATTTTCCTTCATTTGTCTTCCGATATGATTACGTCTGTAGTTTCTGTCTTTCCCATCTAGGCGATACGTTTTTTTAAAGTAAGCAAAACAAATGAGTCACACCCGACGACCCTCTTCATGCCGTGCAGTGCGTGCCTTTATTCTGCTTTTCGTATCTAGCGAGTACGGTTTTAAATCGATTAGTGCGAGCTCGCGTTCAAAAAATGCCGCGTAAAAGAGATTCGGAAAAAAGTGTCAAAAAGCGGGAATTAAGTGATATTTTGGAGGAATTAGACGGGATGAGGAAAAGATTGAAAGAGGCTCTCTCCTCACCTACCCCAAGTAAGTACTTTAGATCTATGTTATTAATAAAAAAAAAAAATTAAAAAAAAAATAAAAAAAAAATTAAAAAAAAAAAAAATAAAAAAAAAAATTTTTTTTTTACCCCATAATCAGTAATTTTATTATGCCAATAAATGGTGAGTGGGCTTAGGGCCTAATTTTGTTCATTTCATTACGGCATTACAGGTAAAGATAACAATATTATATTTTGGTTTACCATTTTGCCGAGGGCAAACTCTAATCTTCTTTTGATATTTTGCCGAGGGCAACAAATTTTAGTCTTTAAATTAGGCCAAGGGCCAAAAATTGGCATTATTATTATTTTATTTTGTCTTTTTGTACCAAGGGTATAAAAACGACAGGTTATGTAATCACATCCCTATTTACGCATTTCCGCCGGGGTGGATACCTTATTAAATTAATCATTGAAAGTGGCACACTCAGTACACAATCTAAATTATGCGTCTAATAATCAAAAATAAAATAAACACATTTGAGAGATCTGTTCTGTTTATATTAACACCATTAAAGTTTTTATTATGGGTTTATACATAAGACGCAATTAATATGGTGTGACGGGCCTCTCTCTTGGTCAGCAGTTCTTATAACCGAGGGTAATTAAGGATGTTGAAAGTTAAAAGGTTACAAATAAATTATATTTTGTTCTGTAAATTTTCTTTTGGGGTCTCTCTATTTATGTAAATGTAAGATAAAATTGGCAAGGCCATTCAACACTACAACTAATAATGATAATCTAAAATAAACATTATCATTATATTAATGTTGTCTTAAGAAGATCCTCTATTCCAGGTTCTTCTGGAGAGGAGGAAGAAATAGTGTTTGTTAACGTGGGTGACACTAAGACAGAAGATAATACCGATTTTTACATGAACGACAACGCAGATGATGAACCACCTACCTACCTCGAGGAGGAAAATGGTGATCCTATTTTGGAGGATGAATTTAAGCCGTTGGGAGCCAAACCTCCTATGGATGATGCAAAACTGGGTGCTGAATTACATAACGAAATAGTAATAAGATGGCAGTCATATTTAGTAAAAGGAGTAAGCTTGGAAGAACGTAAGAAAATTATTGAAAAGTACGATTTTCCGGCAAACTGTCAGCAATTACTACCTCCAAAAGTCAATGAAGAAATTTTGGCCTGCCTTCCTGATACAACAAACAAACATGACAGGCTCCTAAAATCCCTACAATATCAGTTGGGGCATGGATTAAGTGCAATAGGAAAAGTAATGGACCTGTTATTAAAAGAGAAAAATACAGAAAACCTGACTTGTTTAGCAGATGGTGCACAACTTTTCGCAAACGTACATAATGCCATTTCGGTGTTACGCAAACAAAAGATTGCACCATTTTTAAATTCTGAGGCACAAGCCGTGGCCCTATCCTCTTCCATTGATGATAAACTGTTTGGTTCTAATTTTGAAGAAACTCTAAAAGCTAAACAAAACTTAAAGAAAGCATCTATTGAGATCAAAAAGAAACAATTCTCAGGTCCACTTGCTCCCAAAGCCTCAACATCGGGCCTCTCGACCTTTAACCTACCCAAACCTATTCAAACAACTACCAGACGCTTCCAAACAAATACAAATTCAATGAATTTAAACTACCAGCGCGGAGTATTCAGATCCAGGATGAAAGGGAGGGGAACACGTATGGCAACAACGAGAAGACCGTAACAGACCAACCCTTACCGCAAAAACTAAACTTGGTAAATACAAATATTAAATATGCGGGTCGCTTGCGAAACTATTTACCGGTTTGGGAAGACTTAACTGATGACAGATTCGTACTTCAATACATAAACGGAATTCAAATAAAATTTGTTCAAGAACCTATTCCTGTAAAAATTACATCTAAATTTGCATTAGGTACAAAAACATGTATTCAAAAACATATTACGAAACTAGAAAATATCGGTGCAATTTCAAAATGTGCATACAACAAAAACAAATTCCTGTCAACATTTTTTCTTGCCCCCAAACCAAATAATAAACAACGATTCATTCTGAATTTAAAGAATCTTAATTTCTACATTCATGCACCACATTTTAAGCTCGAGGACAAAAGAACGATAGCAAAACTTCTCTTAAAAGATTGTTTTGTAACTAAGATAGATCTAAAAGATGCATATTTCCTTCTTTCTATTCACAAATCCTCTAGAAAATACTTAAGATTTATTTTTAATAATCAACGATATGAATTTAATTGTTTACCATTTGGGTTAAACATCGCGCCTTATATTTTTACAAAAATTATGAAACAGGTAGTTAAGTTTTTACGACTAAAGGGTTTAGTGTTAGTAATTTATTTAGATGATATTCTTATAATAAATAAAAACAAAAACACATGTTTACATGACACTAACATAACGATACAGCTGTTAAAAAAATTGGGATTTATTATTAATTTACAAAAGAGTCAATTAACTCCTGTTCAAAGTTTAACCTTTTTAGGATTTTTATACAACACAATAAATATGACTATTTCACTACCGGATGAGAAACGTAAATCTATAAAAAAATTACTATTACATGTCAAGAAAAAACTGACAATAAAAATTCGTGGTTTTGCAAAATTGTTAGGTACTTTAATAGCTGCTTCTCCTGCAATACCTTTTAGTCAACATCACCTAAAAATGTTAGAAAGAGAAAAATTTATGGCCCTTAAACTTAAAAATTATAGTAATTATATGGCCATCACCTCAAAAATTAAAAAGGAACTCTTATGGTTCCAAAATAATTTAGATCATTGTGAACACATAAAGAGTCTAAAATTTAGTTTAGAAATATTTAGCGATGCTTCTTCTAGCGGCTGGGGTGCGTTTTGTAGCGAAGGAAAGTGCCATGGGTTCTGGAGACCAAGTGAATGTTCATTTCACATTAATTATCTTGAAATTAAAGCTGCGCTTTATGGTATTCAATCATTTTGCAAACAATTAAGAAATATAAAAGTCCTATTACGCGTTGATAACAAAACTGCTATTGCCTGTATAAACCGAGGAGGCAGTGTAAAATTTGGTACCCTTAATGAAATTACTCAAGAGCTATGGAATTGGTGTGAAGCGAATCGAATTAAAGTTTTTGCATCATACATAGCATCATCAGAGAATAAAGACGCCGACCTAGAATCTAGAAGTCTAGCTATAGAAACAGAATATGAATTAAATAATCAAATTTTTCAAAAACTAATTCATAAATGGGGTACACCGGAGATAGATCTCTTCGCAACCAAATTAAATACTAAATGCAAAAAATATATATCTTGGTTCCCAGATCCCAATTGTTTAGCAGTTGATGCCTTTACGGTTCCTTGGAATAGTTACTTTTATGCATTTCCCCCTTTTTCTCTGATAACAAGGGCATTAGAGAAAATAATAGAAGAAAAAGCTTGTGGTATATTAGTGGTACCTGACTGGCCGACCCAGCCTTGGTATCCACTCTTTTTTAAAATACTTCAAGAAAAACCGTTGGTTTTTGGTCCTGACAAATACTTACTCTCTCTCCTTTTAGACAACAGCATCCGCTATGCAAGGAGATTTCCCTGGTGGCAGGGAAGTTATACGGAGGGCTCTTATGAAAAGAAGCGTTTCCGAAGCGGCTATCCGGATCATGATTTCCTCAATTAGCGAGGGGACTCTTAAACAATACTCTACCTGTTATAAGAAATTTTGGAGTTATTGTATTGGTAATAATATCGATATGTTTTCATATAACCTGAATACTTACTTAAATTTCCTGTTAGAAGAGATTAATAAAAACCTTTCATATTCATCTATTAATATATATAGGTCAGCTCTTAATTTAATCTTTTCTGTGGATAACAAGGACGAAATTATTATAAAAAGATTTATAAAAGGTACTTACAACACTATACCGCCTCAACCAAAATATGCTATTACTTGGAGTTTAGATCTAGTTCTAAAGTATTTAGATTCTCTTTTTCCACTGGAAAATCTTAGTATCGATAAACTTACAATAAAATTGGTTACCCTTATGGCTATTACAACAGCTCACAGAGTTCAAACCCTAAGTAAAATAACGTTAAATAATATATTTCGTTCCACGGACAAAATCGAAATAAGAATTTCAGAAAAAATTAAAACTTCAGGTTCAAACAAACTACAGCCTACCTTAGTTTTTCCATATTTCAAAGAAAAATTAGAAATTTGTGTAGCCGCAACAATAGACTTTTATATTCAAAAAACTTCCTTACAACGAGGCAAAATTAATAACCTTATTCTAACACATAAAAAACCATTTCACGCTGCCTCGTGTCAAAGTATCAGTAGATGGATAAAAGCAGGCCTTAAAAATAGCGGCATTAATATTGAACGGTTTTCAAGTCATAGTGTAAGGCATGCTTCGACCTCATCAGCCCTTAGGTGTGGGGTCAATGTAAATACTATAAAAAATACCGCTGGCTGGAGTTTAGAATCTGAGGTGTTTCTAAAATTCTATAACAGGCCTTTCGGTGAACCAAATGAAATTTTTGCTAATACAATTCTTAAATTAGCATTACAGAAATAACAAACTATGTTAAATACTATTAAATACTACTATTTGTTTACGGGTTATGTTCGGTTTATATCTTATATTTTACATTATATTCTGTAATTACTTGTTAACCATTATACTATATAACGTTGTCTTAACGTAAGTATTATTAGTGTTGTTATTATTATTTAGTTGATCATACCAATATTAGGTATATTAAATTTATAATGAAAGCAAAACGATGGTAGTTTTACTTTCTTATTTTTTTTTTCTCAGGCAAAATTGCTTTAAAAAAACTTTAAACAGCTACAGACGTAATCATATCGGAAGACAAATGAAGGAAAATTTAAAGATTAATCGAATACCATACTTACCTGTATGAAGATTAATCATAATTTTCTGAATTTGTCTTCCGATATGATTACGGCCCACCCACCTCACTATACATAAATCCCCTGCTTCCTTGCAATTTTGCGCTCCAAAAAAAAAAAAAAAAAAAAAAAAAGCAGAATGAAGGCACGCACTGCACGGCATGAAGAGGGTCGTCGGGTGTGACTCATTTGTTTTGCTTACTTTAAAAAAACGTATCGCCTAGATGGGAAAGACAGAAACTACAGACGTAATCATATCGGAAGACAAATTCGGAAAATTATGATTAATCTTCATACAGGTAAGTATGGTATTCGATTAATCTTTAAATTTTATTTTATTTAGTCGAAATTAAATTTCTGCTTTGCTTTTTTACGCTTACTTAATTATGTTAATAAATTTTTCTAGTTTAATATTTTTAATAGGTCAAATACTAAAAAAAAATACCATTTCTCGTTCTATATACATATGTATATAGTAATTCATATTTTATAATTTGATTCATTGTTCTTAATCTGAAAACCTCAAAAATTTAAACAAAACATCGATTTTCCAAAAACTATTAACAACGAAATTGTTGAAAAAATTAAAACTTAAAATCTATTGTATCATGGAAATTTATTTACTCTCAACCATCTTTGATAAATCTCATTATTCCTTTAATATTGGATTGAAGTGGATTAAAAATTTATCTAGAGAGAAAATTTCATTACGCGAAAACGCGTCATATTTGAGTTAAATTAAAAGCTAAAGTAATATTCTTAATTATTTGGAAAAAATTGGTTTTGGTCTTTTGAAAACTATAGCTGTAAAATTATAAATTTAATTATTTAAAAAAATCTAAGTAGATATTTGAAACACACGGCACTCCCTAGATGACACGATAAAATTTATTGATTACCTCCATAAGCGCTTATTAGCATATAAGTCTATGTATACTTACTCTGTAATCCAAATTATTAAAAAAACAATAATCTTTAACAGAATATTGGTATATAGAATAGTATAATATGAAAACATAACAGCCAAAACAGCACAAGTTTTATTTTTAAGATTGTGTGGCTGTATTACTCGTAGATCTAAAAAGGACGGTGAGACTATTGTAATTATCAGTAAGAAACAATTATATGATTTTACTAGCACAATGCTTTTAACCCCTAGAAGCCCACTTTGTAATGAAGTATGAAAATCGTTAATGTTTTTTTAGAAATAGCAATCACACAAATACATAAAAATGGAGGCATCCAGATTTAAATGCGCCAACAGGCGTTTTTGAAATCAATGTTTAAATCAACCTTATTTTAATTTTTTTTTAAGTCTTTAGTGTTACTTTCTTTTAAATAAAAAAAAATCTAAAATCAGCATTGTACTTCTTAATACATTAAACAGGACCAATTTGTTAATTTTTTTGAGTCAGGCGCCTTAAAGGGGGCGGGTCAGTCTTAATTTAAAAATTCATTAAGAAATGGACCAAGTTCAAGTTTAAAAACTTGTTTAAAAAACCTCCTAAGATGGAAAACTACTTTATATTTTTTGGAAAAGGTCGATATATAAAAAAACTTACTATAATCAAAAAAATATTACTAAGAAACAATTTAACTACACCAGGGGCTAAACGGTAGTCTGAATAAAACAGGTGCTTTGACAAAAACCAGTTCATTTTATGAAAAAACAAACCGGAAATTGTCAGGGAAAGGTAGCTTTTAATCAGAAAATGATCGGAATATGTATATATCGATTAGGGAAATCGTGGTTTGTGGCTAGTAAAATTTGAAAAAGTTTCTGGTTTGACCATTTCTTTTTTTTTGCTAATTTTCCAACTTAATGAAAACTTAGGGTTTCGGGATTATTTAAAATACATTCATGGAAACTTGGTTTATTGAGTTTTGATGTTATGTTATTTACTTTAAGTTTTTTGCTTGCAAATAATGTTTTATAGCAATGCAACAATCTTGTAATACTTTTATTTTTATAACTAAAAAAACAGCTAAAGAAAAATTTAAAAGACAATGAACATCTACAGTACCTGATTGTTTCCGGTAGGTCTGTTGCGGCTTTTTATTACAATTTTATGTTTAAGCTTCTTGCTAATTTTATATCACATATGCCATAGAAAGAAATCTCATTTTAGTGTTTTGAATTTTTACTTAAAATTTTATTGAAATTATCAAAAACAAAATCCGCAGAAATATCAGTTTTTCGTTTATTTTATTATTTAATCAATAAAAAACTTTCTTAAGTATATTTTGAAACAGTAACTTAAAAAAAAAATAAATCCAATAATTTGTGAGCCATATAATTATTATTTAAAAAAAATTAGGACCGGTTTTTAAATATTTCTCATGTACACTTTTGATTTTTGGCCAAAAAATACTTTTTTTTGGTAACTTCTCTTATGGATTAGTTCAAAATAGATAAGCAATTTTTCAAAGATCTATTTAAAAAGAAAATGCATTGCGGTGAAAATCGGTTTTCTTTTGCTTTTTCTATACTTTCAGCAGTAACCCCTATTGTACTGCTCCTTTTTATTTCCTTTCTTTTGTATCGTTCATTCTTTCCACATTCTGCTCTACGTATTATGGTAGTATAAATGTATATGTTGAATGCAACGTGGTTGCAACCTAATTTGATTTTAGTATAGATAACCCTTAAAGGATATTGCTGTTATTGTTTATTGCTTAACATAATATAACGTTCTCTGAAGGACCATATACCGCCAATTTTTTTTAAATTTTATTGATCTTTGGCCAAACTTTTCTTTTTTTTTCAACTTTTTCTGATTATTTACAAATCTTAAGTTTTTCTTAAGGACTTCTTAATTTTGTTTTAAGGACAACTCAAAAATATTTCAAACTCCTCCCCATGAACTTTAAAGCGAAGCCACTATGCTTGTTAACTATGCAGTGTGGCTCTAAACTGTATCCCACTATTAGCAATCTAAATACCACTTTTTGGTCCCTAGCTTATTTTGCAAAACTTGAAAATTGCGAGACGAAAATAAAATTAAATAAAAAGGAGAGTCATGCGATATATAATTTAAAAGCTTCCACTGAATGCTTTATGGTCCTAGAATATTAAGTCATTACTTCTACCCATAGCAAAATGACCTTTCAAAATCGTATTTTTATTTTCTTTAGTACACCTGTTCAGGTGTAGTAAAGATCAAAATTTGAAAAAGAACCTTTACTTAAACATGTTGGGAAATGCCGTAGAACCATTGATCCTTAAGATTATTGAAGATCCTCATGAATTTGAGTTGGAATCAGTTTTTTTAACAAGATGGGGCACCGGCTCACTTTAGCAGAAATGTTAGAGAATATTTGACTTATACTTACCCTAATCGGTGGACTTGGTCGCCGAGGGCCTACCAAGTAGCCAGCCAGGTCGCCCGATCTTACACCTCTGGATTTTTCTTACCGTGCTACTTGAAACAAAAAGTCTACGTCATTCAGCCAAAATCTGTCTTCGATCTATGTCAAAAAATAATTGATACATTGATGCATTAAAAGTTAACAGAAGGGGAGGACAATTAAGAGCCGCACTATTTAACTACGTATCGAGTATATCTTAAGGTGTGTCCAATCAGTTTCAGTAGAATGATTAGGATATCAGGTGAATCCAAAGTAAAGTAATTATTGTTCATAAAAAAAAACAAAATATTAGTAACAAGACAGTTCATTAAATACGCGCTTAAAAGCATGGAAAGCTAGCCCAGTTCTGAATCAAGCACAATGAAGATAATTATAAATTAATTTCATATAACAGAATAAGAATATTTAGAAATTTTGGTGCAATTTTTTAACAAAAGAAATATTTATTTTGACATATAGATGAAACGACCTTAATGAACATGCTTTTGAAAATCTAACTTCCAAGCAACATTTAAGCATTAACTACTCTGGATGAAAATTTTAGCAATAAAATAACCGAGAGTCCTCTCTGTTGTCACAAGCAAATCTTTAAGGAAATTGCGGCCTTTTATGCCTGTTTATTGATCTTTAAAAATGGATCAGGCAAGCTTCTTTTGTTAAAATTTAAAGGAGAACATTTTCTATTTAACGAGGTTTTATTTTGTAAAATATACCTATTTTTTTAAGGCAAATATTTTTATACACGTCTATTGAACTTTTAATATTTAAGAGTTATTTGTTCAGTCGTTTGCGAAAATCTTATTCCATCAGCAAGTTTTCTGGTACTTAATGTAACAATCATAGCATCTTAAAATACACAAAAGCTGCTTTAGATAAAATATATTTTTTACGGAATATTGCTACTAATTCTCGAAAGTATCCATGATATATGTACGTGTTTAACTGCATTAAACAAACTTGCTGTTATTTTTGAATATTGATTGTTTAAATAATACAATTCAACAATTTTCCACAAATTTAAGTCTCCACAATAGAATATACTGTTTTTGATCCAAGAAAAAAAAAAAGCTCATAAATAACAAATTATCTACATCTTCTACTTGACTGAAAATAAGCTTGATTTTTTTGCGAATAAACCTAAACAAGATGTCCAGTAAAATGTTTAAAATTCCCTAGCACAGCGATGAGTAAATTTATAAAAAAAAATGAAACTCCTATTTAAATAAAAGTTTAATAGCATTTTTAAAGATATATCACCACATACTCCTTCCCATTTGAGAAAATAAGGGTGGATATTGCCTTCGCTAATTTATTTGCAAGTGTGTTCCTCTTAAGACAAATGTATTATATGGATCCAACTATTTTGTAGAAACCACCCTATATAGAGTTTACAACAAATGTCAACTAAAAATGTAAAACAATATAGTTAAAATTACAAAATTAGAAAAAAGCAAATTGGCTCTTATTAGGTACTTTGAAAATATTTTTATTCTCTGAGGAATAAATGAAAAATGTTAAAAACTAAATTGCAAAAAAAAACGTTAAAAGTAGATACATTTTTAAATTGTGAATGGCATATGCATTTTGGTTATTGAAATAAAACATTTTCAAGAGCCAATAATTTTGTCTACTCTGATAATGACAAAAAATCTCAGTAATGTATAATTTTTAATAAGCTTAAGATATCTAGCTAAGATATCTATTGTTACAAGAGATATTGTTACCGAGATTACAAAAGCTGTGGAGGTGTAATTCTTTGAATTATTAATCCGGAGATATAGGTGATGATAAAAACTAACTATCCTTTTAAATTTAACCATTTGCGCTGTATTTTTTAAAAAATTGTAGGACATCCATCGTATTAATAGCGTTAGAATCTTCTCTAATTAGGTACCATATGATAAACGGCAAGTAAATATGTAAGTCTAAAGTATTAAATACATTTTAAAAGAAAATATTCCAAAAATTTTGTTTTCTAGGATTTCTCATTACACTTTGACAAATTAACTGTTTTGATAATTTACGTCCTTTAATAATTATAAATTGATTCTTACTATTATCTGACCAATTCTGTACAACAGTCCATACCATTAAAAAAAAATAGCGAATTTCGTTGTCCATTTATTTTAGCGAACAAATATAATCAAACCATATCTAAAACTCAATGCTTGGAAGAGCTTGTATAATACAAGAGAGAGATGAATTATAAAATCTCATAAAATATAAAATACTGTGGTGTAATTTATACCTAAGTATCGATAAATGCTGATGTATGCATTTTTTTTCTATATTATTAAACAAAACCTTCCCAACTTATTAATTGTTAAGATATGGTACCCCTCCACTCTCAATTAAGTCCCCTAAATAAAATTTTCTCTGGTACTTATAGATATATAAAATCTAATACCAAGTTAGATTATTGAAATCTAGATTTGTACATCTAATTTCATTTTAAAGAAAAAAGTTCAAAAGAGAGGACAATATGCTTCACCGATTCCTTGATTTTCCACTTTCGCTTGCCATAAGCAAAGTAACAGGCCGCACGTTTCGGGTTTCTTACATTTCGATTTTTTATTGTTAATGCACGATAGTTAACCAGACATATGTATCGGAATCTTAAATCGGTTTTTTTCAATAAAATTTTATTAATCCCCAGCAACTATGAAAAAGTAAACAACATCGACTAAAAGGAGGATTTGCGCAAAGAGGATCGATAATTCAGACTACAGAATAAGTTCATGTTTCATTTTTACATTTCTATATAAGCAGTACAATTATTTGTATAAGTGCGAAAGGTCCTATTATTTAAAATTCAATATTAGTCCCTTTTAGCGTAAAAAATATTAATACTATGAAATTCTAAGCCCCAAAATATATAAATTATTATTTAACCGCTAGATTTGGTAGGTCAGCTTAACTAATCAAATATTTAAATGGCATGTTACCTTTCTTAACCTCTTCGTTTAAAAATAAGAAATATTATTATATCTTTTTTTTTTAATTTTATTAATATATAGAAACATATATAATATATAATAATTTATATTACGTTAACCCAAAATATTCCTAAAAGAATTAATTTAATTGCATCCAAACTCTTACTTTAGACATTTCCGACTCTGAAATTTGCGTGATAGTGTAAGAGTACCTTAAGACTCACATACTTACTAATCAGAGGTTCCTTTTGTAAGATTAGAAAGTTAGGTAAATTTTAAAAATATCCTAGCTCTGAGCAGGACTTATGTAAATTATGTGAAGATGTTTATCAAAATCGGTACTGTTAATAAAATAGTATAGAGTGCGTTAATTAAAAAAAAACACCCTTGCTACCTTCTTCAATAAAAAAAAAGAAAAGAAAATACATCTATTTAGATATACAGGGGTCCGTTAAATTTTATATTTGACAAAGTTCTGTCAATCACCTCCTCACCTCCAGCTAACCTCACTTTGATATATCAAATGGGAACCCCCATCGTGTGTGTGAGTAAGCAGTATTAAAATATCTATTCAACAGTGTCAAAAAAGAAATGAAATGGGTATTTTTTTTATGAAGCTATTTGAAATTGTTCGTTTGGAAATAAAAGCACTGGATATCCCTGATCTTGTCCACGTAAGTATTTTCGAAATAGGCCTATTTACTCAGTTTATAAGTATATTTCTTATAAAATATACTTATAAACTGAGCCAAAAACTCTCGGTCTCAAAAGTCCCTTAGTAAGATTAATTTTCAAAATGGTTACATGTTTCGCTCAAAGAGTTGAGCATCATCAGATCTGAACAACGGAAGAATAATAACACACACCTGTTAGCATTTTTCCGTTTCCTATGCGATTGGTCGCGTAAACCAGCTAGGAAACGGAATCGATAATCGAGCACTCCGTTTCCTAGCTGGTTAGCGCGAGTATAAATATTTGCGCATGTTTTGTTATTAAGTGTGTGTTATTAAGTTTTTAAAAGATGTTATTAAAAAATCTTGGACGGCGGACAGAGTTGGGTTGGGTTGGCATCGCAAAATTTGCTAGGGTAGCAAGTTCTAATTTATCCTGGAAGAAAATATTAGGAACGTTAAACATATGGAGGACAGTATTATATACAGCACACAAGTGCTTACAAAATTTTCCTCCCGCTTCTTCTGGGCAATCACAAACCTCTAATACTGTATTCACTCGGTAGAAAAATGTCTTATCTGATGATGAGGTAACTGTAAAATCACTGTCAGATAGCTTTACAACACAAAGATCCACAGATTTCTTGCAAAATTTTGTGAAATAAATAAGTAATTTATTATCCCTGGAGCTTGCATAGCGCAACAGTTTTTCCTTGTAAAAATCCTCAAGCGAAAAACAGATAAAATCAGCACAGCAAGAATGCAGGGTTAAAAGCCTTACATCTTTGTAGCACTAGATCCTTAAAAAGTCTAATTGACACCTCTACAATATTATTTGTATTATGTCCCCTATTACACAATGTTTTCCGAAAATAGTGGCACCATTCTTGTTTTCTCTGCCATATTTTGTCGAAATATTCAAGATAGTTTATATATTTTTTTTTGGCAATTTCACTCTCGCATAGAGCCTGCTTGAGTAACTCGCAATCAATTTCTTCCTTAGCATAAAGAATATCGCGAAAGTATAACATAAGCGTACGGCGATCTTCTTTTGCAATTTTATGTTCCAAACTCCACAGCCATCTCCAAACGGTCTGCATTACATGAAATGAGCAAAGCAGCAGTGCTGAATTTGGAAAAGCTTTTTGTAGGGCATTTCGCTCTGCGGTACTGTCATCGGTCATAATCACTGATGGATATCCACTTCCATGAAAGCCCTTACTTCCAAGAAGCTCATTGAATTTTCTAAAGCAATGTTCATATACTTACTCATTTTGTTCATAGTGAATTATGCAACCTAATGGTACTCGTCGAACTTGCATTGTCTTATTTATTTAATGTAACACGACGTTTCTAGAAATCTACGAACTTCAGTTTATAGAAAACCAACACACACGGGCCAGTATCTGCAATATGAGTCCAACCAGCCTGCAACCACCAAAGTAGGCATCATAAGATTCCTCTACAATAGAGCTCGAACTATCTGTAGAAACGACGAGGATCTCAAGACTGAAGTGGATACCATCTACAAAGACCTACAACAGAATGGATATCCAAAGAAGCTAATAAGTAGGACCATCCAAAGGACGCGTCCAAATCAAATCAGAGACGAGGCCACCACGACAACCAGACTTCTACCCATACCTTACATTAGGGGTACATCGGAACAAATCCGACGCATTGCCAGCAAGTACAATATTAGAACTGCCTTTAGATCTAGCACCACTATCAGAAGCGTGGTATCAAAGACCAAACCAGACGGCATGTTGGATACCAAAAATTGCGTCTACCGGATCCCATGTGAGTGCGGTGACTCATACATAGGTGAAACGAAGCGCCTCCTAGAAACCAGAGCGAAGGAACATCGCAGCTGGACCCAAAGAGGAGAGGTTTCCAAATCCGGAATAGCAGAGCACGCGTGGCATAATGGACACAATATCCATTGGTCAGAAGCCAAGATTCTGCACAAGGAACAGCACTGGCGGAAGAGGAAGTTCGTAGAGGCAGCTTTCATTTCACAGAATCGGAGGATCTTCAGCCAGCCAAGCGTCGATATACCCAACATCTGGAAGTCTCTACTCTCAGGACAGTGTAGGATCTAGAGAAAGGCGTGTCCTCCCTCCCCCAACTCTTTTCACGGATGACTTTCCCTTCCACATCGCTACACACATCTAGTATATAAGCCTATAGAATAGTAGTTTGCTGTCAGTTTACACTTAATAACGGTTGGAGATACTTACCAACCGAAACGTCGTGTTACATTAAATAAATAAGACAATGCAAGTTGGACAAGATGTTTTCACTGTACCATTGTCTACCACCTTCAAAAACTAATGGTACTCCTCCTATTTTACTCGCTCCAAATAAAAATGTCACTATGGATCCGCTTTGGTCGCAAGAGCCACTTGAATCAACGAACATAATGTCTCTTGAAAATGAAAGCTCGTTGGCTCGCAACATTATTGGACTTAAAATGACGCAACAAAAAGGTTCAGCCTGGACACAAAATTTAAAATCTTTTCCATCAAGTTGTGCAGTTTTTTGTTGTATTTTCTCCAAAATGCTTTTACTTGACCTATTCCCATAGTTGTGAGTTCTGAAATATAAAATGGCTATATAGTTTAATTTATTGCAGTGGTGTAAAAAAGTGTAATTTATTGCCAAGTTATATTAAAAATAAAACAAATAATAAAAAGTTCAAACTGAAAATAATAAAAAAGGATGAGAAGCTACAATCTAAATAAATTCATTGGACAAAATATCCCTCTGTAAACTCGTAATTTTTTCGGGACTAATAAAAGATTTTAAAAAAGTATAGGTAACACATTCAGAAACTTATAAGAAAGATCAGTCAGCCAAAAAATATAATGATGATTAGTAAGAATTGCCAAATTTACCTCCAAGTTTGATACATATTATATATGCTTCGTTTTATGGGGTTTATTTGCGCATTCGCAAGAACTTTTACTAATTTTTCGACTGGTGCAGCTACCATTAAGGAAGCTCTGTGAAAGGACTTTGCTTCACTTGGAGACATGTTGTCTTCAAAATATTGTATAAAAAGGTCTCTGGTTTTCGGTGAAACTCTAAGAAAACTGAAAGCTTCAGCGACGTTTGTTCTATGGGAATGGTCAAAATTATTCTGAAAATAAAATTAAAATGGGTAAAAATTTTGTTAATTTTTAGAACAGTCTGTTTTTCTATAACATAGGAATTTTTACACATTTTATAACATAGGAAAATCTTTACCATAGATTATGCTCTTATTGTTGTTTAGATATGTTTTTTTAAACTAATTTTTAAGCTTCACATTTCTAGTTAATTATGCTTTTTCTCTACATTGATGACAGTAAAAATTTGATAGGATATACATAAAATAGAAACTTATACTTACCACAAAAACAGAGTCTAGTCCTTCCTTTAAGTACGCATCATCTGTATCTGCTGTCCTTGTTGTTCTGGTTTTACTTTCACAACAATTTTTGCACTACAGTTTTTATTTCTATTTCTAGTAGTTACTTTTAGACGCTTTTTATTTTTGCTACTGTGTTGGAAAAAAATATTTCCTAAATACCAGCCTTTGCAAATTATTGTATGTATATATGTATATATAGGTAGAAAATGCGTTTAACGAGTTTTCGATTTGTTCAAGATTCATTTTAATTACAAATAAATGTTTCATACATACATTTATGTATAAAATTAGGAACACACTTCACACGCTTCAATTTCCGGGAAATTACAAAAAATCACAGCTTCGCTTCGAGTAGGTATTGTTGCACGTATGACAAACAATCAACAAATAAACCGAAAATAACTTAATCGTGCACGTGAAAATGCCAGCCGACCAAAACAATCTGCGCAACCAACATAACATCGCGCTAACCAGCTAGGAAATGGAGTGCTCGATTATCGGTTCCGTTTCCTAGCTGGTTTACGCGACCAATCGCGCTGGAGTATAGGAAACGAAAAAATGCCACCTGTTACCACCTAGCTATATGATAAATGGTTATGGTTTAGATAATGGTTTGACTAGAAGTTAGAACTATTTATACGACTTCTATTCTACTGACCTTTGATTTTGTTAATCATGAAATTTTAAAGTCTATATTTCACTATATAGGTTTTTCTGATAAAGATATTAATTTCATTAATTCTTATTTAAGCGGTAGGGTGCAGCGAGTCAAGGTAGAGAAAAATGTATCTGAACCCTTGGAAGTTGATAATGGCGTGCCTCAGGGTGGTATTTTAGGGCCCTAATTTTTTATTATTTATACTTTTAGATTTTATTTTTATTTAAAAAACTGCCTTTACCCTCTTTATGCCGACGATGCTCAGTTGTATTACTCTTTTCTGTCAGAAGATGCTAAAAATGCGGAAGCAAAAATTAATCAAGACTCACAAGCCATATGTGATATTTCTTCAAAGCATTTTCTAAAATTAAATCCTTCTAAGTAGTCTGTAATATTTATTGGTAATAAGCAAAAAATTAACCATATTTTAAACAGCAACACTATTAATATTAAGATGAGTGATGCTAATATTCCTGTTGTAGATAATTGCAAAAGTTTGGGCTTAATAGTGGATAGTGATTTGCGATTTCATCAACACGTTTCTAATGTTCTAAAAAAAGGTTATTTTGCTTTAAAATTAATTTACTTGCATAGGCATTATCTAAGTGAAGATATTAAAAAAATGTTGTGTGACTCTTTAGTGCTGTCACAATGCAATTATTGCGATGTTGTTTACAGTTGGTGCCTAGACTATAATGACAGGTGCCGATTGCAAAAGCTTCAGAACTCATGTATTCGCCTAATTTTTGGCATACGCAGACATAATCGCGTTTCCCATAGACTTTCCGAGCTGGGGTGGTTAAATATGCAAAATCGTAGGGTTGCTCATTCACTT
This sequence comes from Anthonomus grandis grandis, assembly GCF_022605725.1. Lineage (NCBI taxonomy): Eukaryota > Metazoa > Arthropoda > Insecta > Coleoptera > Curculionidae > Anthonomus > Anthonomus grandis. Next base: position 10,832,957 of record NC_065556.1, read on the forward strand.
ACTTTTTTTTATAAAATTCTTAAATACCGTAGTCCACCTTACCTATACCTTAAGATTACTTTTAGAAATGATGTTCACCATTTGGGCTTAAGAAGAAACACAATTCATATTCCAAGACATAAGACTCAATTATTTAAAAGGTTCTTTTCCTATAATTGGCAAATTGGCATATCAGATGAACTCTTTGGGCATAAATTTTGAGTTGGGTTTGGTGTGTGTTCGGACTTTTCGCAGGGGAATGATGGTGCGTTTGATGAGTCAGCAGCTGTCTGCGTAAAATACTGAAGGGTCAATATTGTTAGTTTGGGTATGGGTGGAGACTGAAAATTTGTGTTTAGTGTGGGTAATTAATGTGCGTCTTTTTCTTTTTTTTTTGTGAGAGTAACTATGTTAATGTTAATGTTCTAAATTTTTTGGGTAGGTGTGTATAATTAAACTTAGTCTGTTACAAGCGTTTCTACATTTTTTTTTCTAGTTAGTTTTTTTAAGTTTTGGCCACAATGTTAAAGAGCAGAATCTGACTTGGCAGAATTCTGAATTTGTCGGCCTTTTATTTGCATAAAATAATAAATGTGTATTTCTTTCCCGCTTTTTTTTTGTAGTTATGTTGAGTTTGCAAATAAAAAATATTTATTAATATTATTATTACTTATTTCGCTTAAAATACTTTAACACTTAATATCATTATATTAGATTTTCTAGGTAGTAGTGGTAGGTTAATTAAATTTTTAACACTATCTATGAGCATAGGAAGATTATGTTTAAATTAAAAAACGTAGAAGTCTATGAAGAGTCAATGAACTACCATAGTGCATCTATGTATGATGTCAGAAGGTTTATATTTAATGTAGCACTAGAACGAAAAAAAGGCTTGAAATTGATTTAATATCCAAATACTAAAGTTCCCAATTAATATAGGTTTTTAATTTTTGATTTGTGGGAAATCGCCAAAAGTGACAAGAACTTAAATTACTTCAAAGGCTTTTTCCTCAAAACTCCTAGAGGTCAAAGATTTTCGTACCAGCAGCAGTTTTAACGAGAATTAATAAATTTAATCTTGTTATAAGGGTTGAAAATTACTGATATTGAAAATAGATAATAATACTTATTATCCCCCCCTAGAAGAAACTCTCAAACCTTCAAGAATTGGACTGATTACAGCACCATCTTTTGACTGACCGCACCACTACGTTGCTTTATGGCGGGCGCGGAAATTTAAAAGTGGTGCTATTTTTGCTTTTCTGATAATTTTCACTTTAAAGTTATCAAATATGTAATTTTATTTGCAGTTTTTCTGTTACGACAAACTCTAAAGTAAAAATTATCATACAGAAACGGTAGTAGGTATAGAAAAAAACACAAAAACATTGTTATTTTAAAAGTTTATTACCAAAACAAGATTTACTTATTATATACCTTACTAGAAATACTATCGTTAGTTACATATTTAGTTTATTAACAAAACTACTATTAATAAACAATAATTTTTTTTTTACCTGATTTATTAGTAAGAAATAGAACTTGCACTGCATCTGGCTTAAGCCCCCGCCTTGAGCTATATTGCCTTTGTTCAGGCAGAAAATGTCTCTCACACATAACACAATTTTGATATCAAAAGTATCAAGAGGCATTGTCATAAGCTTCGGATTGTTAGCTTTTTTCAGCCACTCATCAATCCAATATTTATGGTTTTTATTGGGAAAACGAAAGCGACTGCCATCTTTATTGGAGCAACCTGGTACACAATATTTTTTTTGAGGTCTTTTTTCATCAACAAAATACATGGCTATTCTTTAACTAACAAAAAAACGGTAAACAAACACTCAAAAAGTAACTTTCAATAAGCAGTTAAATCATTTTAATAAAACACCACTCCCTAATAATCTCGGTTAAAACGAGTAAAAAGGTACAATAACAAAACACGTAAACAAAGAAAATAATCAATATGGCGGACTGAGTGGCGAACTTACGACTTTACGATGACTACAGCGCTTCCTGGCGACTGACCGCATAATATTTAGCGAGTAATGCGGAGAAGCTTCTTATAAAATCGTGTTCTGTTTATTGTAGGCAGGGTGTTCTTATATGATTTTTATTGAATTATTTAGCAGTTTTTTAGGAAGGAAAAAGAAATAAAAAAAAAATCCTATACATCAATCTTTTGGGGAGAGGGTGTTTCTCTTTTTAATTTTTTTCTAATAAGTATCAATCCATTAACGACAATTATGATGGTTGACTAAACCATTAAACAAGATGCTATATTAGTCTTAAAAATAATACATAAATAAGAAATTGCCAGCAATCGCTCCTGGAGTCATAATTATGCAAAACTGCAAGAATAGTTGTTATTTTCTTTTATTTTATGCATACTGCTCTGTACCTTTATCTCCGCAGGTTCATTTAGTAATGAATTTAGAAACAAGTACTATATTAGTACTATATCTTTTTATTATAAATAAATCCTTCTGCTTTCTAAAATTTGACAACTACATAATTAGCAAGCCATTGTTCAGAAATCTGTTTGTCAGCATACCGTTTATTAATTGGTTTTGAAAGTAACTTAATAGTTTCCATTCTTTCTGCAAATAAGCAATAAATAGTTAATAAGGTTGAACAATTTTGTAATACTTCATACATTTATCAATACATTTAGATAAATCCGATTATTATTATGTTACCATGATCAGCCTGAATATTATTTAAATCGACAAACAGTGAATTCCTTTATATAAATTTATTTGAATATCGTAAGTTTTCATTCAAGTCACGTTAAATTGATTTTCTACATTTTTCGTCAAACGTATTTTCGGTATTTCAAACCTTCGCATTTCTTAAAGAGTAAATAAGTTTTCAAAAATTAGGCAGCAATTTATTAAAAGTTTGTTTTATACTGTATCACTTGATCTCTGTTTCCATTTGAAAAGAAATTAGGGATGATCTCCCCTTAGGACGGCAAAGTTTTAGCTCTGCTTTCTCGATCAAAACTTCAGAAATAAACTTTAAAACGTTCTTTTGCACCCTATATTACTTTATGATACGTTTTTAATGAGCCACTTCGTATTAACGTTAAATTTATAAACGGTTGAAGAGTAAAATAATAAAGTAAATTAATAAAATAAGGAGGCGTTAATTTATGTAAAAGATATACTATTTTTTTAGAATTGAAAGCTAACAAATATTGATTGACACTATCTCAGATTCACTTCGGACATAATTGTTATCATATTTTTTTCAACTGAATAATAAAATATTATTTTAAAGTTTGCAGACTGATCTAATTTGCCAACATTTACTAAATAAAAGCCAGCAATTTGTATCAGTCCTAAACAGTTTCCAACAATATTTCAACACCATGTTGCCTTGTAATAAGCAAGAATACAAATACGAGATTCTATTTTCACCAAACAGAATGGTTCATTTGGGTGTTTTTAGGACGTTGCCCATTTTACCTTAACCTATTCAGTACCCCTCGAGAGTAACGCTGAGCGTTTATGAAATCATACCTGTGCTACAATGGCTACTTTAGATAAGCTGGAAAATTTATATTACTTATTAAATAGCTATAATAAAATTGAAATTGTTAATATAAATATATTTATAAAACTAAAATATTCCAGTAAATATGTATCAGTATGCACCTTTTGGATGTTATTATAAAGGTATCAAAAATAATCTTCTTTAAAAGCGAGCCGTTTTAAGACCGATAGTTATGACAAATATAACATAAAATTGCTTAATAAATTGCACTAAATATTATTAGAATTTCATAATATTTCAACTTAAGTTAAAGTACTTAAAACGCTTGGTTAGGCTTTCTTAACCAGGCATTCTTATAATACTTCTAGCTCACTAAAATGCAGTTCCCGGAGTTTTGACCTCTTCTAAATCCAAATTTCTCGGAGTTAAAATAGTTTTCCGTTCTGATCTCCGAGTAGAGGCTGATTTAAAGGGTTCATCAGATGTGAAACACTTAAGATAGCAACTATAGTATAAGAGGTCTAGATACAAATATAAGTGACGTGTACTAATATCTGCAAACAAACAGACCTCACATTTTCGCTTTAGCAGAGATAAAATTAAACTTAGGTGTATCCTTAATGCGATCTCCACCGCAGATTTAAGTGCTACTTCGGACTCGCGTTGCCGATATGTCGCTTCTAGTAAAGCGGAAAGAAGATCTGGGACCCGTAGCGGTCGATATCATATGGATCAAGATAACAACCAAAAGATTTACAAAGTATTTTTGCTTCCTCTACAGATCAATCAGCCATACACACAACAGAAGAATTTTTTACCGACCAAGCTGATAAAATTGACGATCTAAGTTCATTATTTTTGCAAGAAACTTTAATGTCCACAATGTCAACTGGTTAACTTATTCTAACAGGACTAACGATGAGGGGACGCAAAGCAGAAAACTTTGCGATTAGTCACGACCAATAATACAGCTCGCTGTTTCTGTATCTGTTTCTCGCGATGCATTCTGACTCGTAAAATTCTACCGTACATGCACCACCAGGAATATCAGATCACAAATAACATGTGAACTCAAAATGAAACCTCAATGTTCACCTATACCACGTAGAGTTTGGCATTATAGTTTACTTAACTGGAATTATTTAAAACAGTTCCTCTCTTTGTTTTCTGGGAATGATGTCCGTTTCAGAATACTTGAGCGTGTGCGAGCGAGATTTTAGAGATAATTTTGGCAGGTATGGAGGCTTATATTCTAAACGACTTTGAAAGCTCTTCAGATAGCAAACGAACTTTACTAAAAATTGCAGCAAAGCGAAGAATAAACTTTTCAATTGCCCAAATGAATCAAGATTATTCTGGTCTGTAGCAATATTCAAGGCTTTTATAGGTCAAACATGCTTTCATTGACTAGAATATATGATTCTAGTCCAATGATCGCTATGGAAACAGCAGAATTGCTTTGGTCTGATGTTCACATCAAAGTCTACCATAGACTCAGAAGGCAAAACACTACCGACTTTGCTAAAAAAGGCTTTTTCAACGTCAGAGATCTTTTTGAAAATGTTCTCAAAGACTTACGGCATTGATCGAATACTACCAACAGTATTAAAAAAGTCGTGCTGACACCAACATCGTGCAACCCAATTTCTCTTATATACAGAAGAGGTCTTCCCTGGAGACTAGAAACTTGCGGTAAGTCAACTGATACCAAAAAAAAAGAGAAAAGACCCATTGCCTTAGTCCCGTCAATTGCCAATCTAATGAAAAAAAATATAAGCCAGCATATTTTAAAACACTTGGCATCAGTATCGTTCTCGAAAACATAGATCTACTGGTAATCAATTAACCTAGAAGTATGGTGATCCCGTGCAATAGCTCTGGATATTTCAAAGGAATTTGAAAAGATTTGGCATGAAAACATCTTACACCATATTTTTATGGTTTGCTACCAATTCCAGTTGCTGTTTCTAATTTATATATATCAACGATCTCACCAAGACTTCTAAACCAATTCACAGCAGGTGATAACAGTACATTGGTGTCTTTTTTACGTCCTCCAACCAGCTGACTTCAAATGCTTTATTATTTAAAATGTTTATGGGTGTATCTAATTGCAAATAGTTTATTATTAGCTGTATATTACGTAAGTCTATTTATTAAGTTTTAATTTACAAATGCAGTTTTGAGCAAAAGAGGGAATATTGTATTCGGAATGACTTTCACGATGATTCCTAAGCTTTCTGATACTAATTACAGATCCAAGATCATTTGTTTAGTTCTTTTGGTTTATTTTTTAAGGGCATGACTTTTAAAAAAAATAGTAAATATTTCGAAAATTGTTTATGCCACAGAAGGCTTAATTTAGAGAATGTTTATTTTAAGTATTAGTTACAGTAAACGAAGCCGTTTTTTCATTAGTTTATAGAGAAAGGCCATCTGATTAATTAATTAATTTTTGTCAAATAACTTTCTTAGTCGCATATTATTTTCAAATTGTACGGATACCTAATTCTTAGAACTTAAAGAAAAGTATCTGCTTATGAAACAAAAATAGTTTATAGTAATGTAGCTCTAAAAAGAAAAAGTTAAAAAAATTTAAGTTAGAAACCTTTCTTATTTAGTAATTAATTTTTTTGTCAAAAGTTTTTTTAAAAATTTTTCAGAATAGTTAAACAGAATAATTATAATAAACTTATAAATGTGCATAATATACGTATGTCTCACTTCTCAAATTCTGATATATTAATATCTACATTATGAAAAAGTGCAAAATATAGACGAGAAAATATTAACCGAATGGTATGTTCCAACAAATCTGCTGAACTAAAACCTGCTTTACTTTAGAATTAGCTTTCCTGTCCCAATATTTAAAAATAGTCTAGTTATCCTTTTGATAAGTATAACGAATCACATTTTTTGATTAAAAGTTAGCTGACAAAATTACCTTAAAAACAAAATTTTATTCTCGATAAGTATTTCGCTAACGATTTTCACAATGTTAGCATTTTCGGAAAAAAATTAAAACTCTTCGTGGGATGAGAATATTAAACTCAGCGCAAGAATAACTTTAGGACTCCTGTTTCCATCAAAGCAGTTTGTATATTCTTTACCCTAGCAAAGGTGGAATGAGTATTAGATTTACAAGTATCTCAATAATACTTCAAGGCCTCCAAGAAAAAATCTGCAGTTATTTAAATCACTAACATTATCTTATAATAAACATACTTTAAAAACAGACATTATTAGACTTTATTCTAGTCCGATGTCACCAATCTACGATAAAATTTAGATGAATTTTGTTTTATTACATAAAACAATTTAATCTAGCCTTATTGCCTCACTAAAAAATTTGCAGAACAGAATTTATTAAGTGAGTACATTATCAGATAAATCAACAATCAAATTAAAAATAAAAGTATTAAACTCTTTATTTATAAACTTCATAATGACTTGAATCCTACGGCATAGGGTTGGATAAACTGTGAGAATCGTGACCTTATTCGTGTTAAAGCACTTTAAGGACTAGCATTCACATATATTTTAAAATAATCGCAAAGAAAGCAATTTTTTTTACTGCAAAGAAAGTGTCTGTGGATGGAATTGCTTTTATAAAAAGTTAGGCATTATATGTTGCCCGAGGCGAGGTGGAATCAGTTGCACTAATGCCGTTTTCCGTGTATGGTTAGTAAACGATTAAGAAGTATATGCAATGCAACTTAATTGGAAAATTAAATTGGAAAAAGAAAACAAAAATATTAAATAAGCCATGTATTTCATTTAGTCTTAGATGACTATATCAAACATTTCTATTTTTTTATAGTCCCATAAATTAAAAAAAAAAATTTGTAACTTTTTGATTTTGAGCATTATACAATTGTTATGCAATGACTAATAAAAAACATTATTCAATAAGTTGTTTTTTATACTTGGCATAGTGTAATCGATTGGGATGTTTAATAAGGTAATTAGATAGAATTGAACCAATCGTTCTAATCTACAAGATGTAGCTCTTATATTACTCTAAAAAAAAGCTAATGTCAGGAGCAAACGAGCATATTACCTCTATCCATACCTTCTCTACTAAGTACGGGGATTAAGTGGATTACGGGTATTTTCCTACAGTAACAGGATAATATAGTGGTGCACTAGCACGTATAAAAGAAATTTTAAGCTTTAAATTTAAGTTAAGATATTCTAAAAGGGTTGGTTCTCAAAGCTGTTCACTTAAAAGGATATACATAAATCTAGTTAGCTTTTAAGTATTATGTCTAAGGAGTAGAGGCTATTTTACCTGGAATTCTCTTTTGTTTTCTGCAACGTCCCTTGTACTCTGCTTTTTCTCCTAAATACCTTTTATAAACTCCATACAGTATATAATAATAGTTTTTTGTGTTTTAGAATAATTTAGTGACTAGTACTTTATGATTTACGGGTTTCTTTAATTAAAAAATATAAATATTGCAAAATCCTTGCGTTTCTTGAATTTTAAGAAAAAAAATTGTTATAAGAAAGAAACCTACTCAGACTACTTTAGATTTTTTGATACAGAAAACATCAAAAGCCATTGTCTCGGTATGATCATATTAGTAAAATCGGATATACAGTGTGTCTCTCTTTTAAAACTCTCAACAGCTACTATTTTAGTGGATTTTCCTGTTCCAAAAATCACGTTGAGTCTTGTTCAAAAGACAATATTTATTAAGAAACCTAGTTTCAGTTAAATATTTGGCTTTTTATTCGCCGAAAGTCCGCATACAAATCTCCACATAAAACAAGATTCTGGGCAAGGTTCTGGTCCTGGTAATTGTTTAAACATTTTATCTGTAGGGTGATGAATTCTTGAATGTTGTCGGAAGGTGATCTAAGTAGAAATTACTATTCATTTTCTTAAGTTAATATTATAAATTAACTTCCATAGAACAGTTTGTTTCATGTTAGATCTTCAATGTCATCAATAATCTTCACAAAAGACACAAACGAATCTGCAGTCAATAATAGTAAAATAGCATCAGAGTCAGTTGTCAGTGAATATGTAATACGGTAAATATTCTCATAGTTTTTGTACTGTTTTGCTTTTATTTTGTAGCTTAAGTTGATTTGTTTATTTAGGGTTTGACTTGTGTTTCGTTATTAGTCTAGACAGACTTAAGTATAGTTTTTAATAGTTTGCCAAGAACTATTCGAATGTTGATTTCCCGGTGTTCAATTGTCTCTGGTTTTTCCACGTAGACAAGTGACTTTACATAACCAAAGAAAATAATCCAATGAGGTTAAATTACATGATCTTAGTGTCCATAAAATTGGACCATTACGTGAAATTATCCGTTCATCAAAAGTTTCATAGAGTAAATCAACAGTAACATTCTGACCATCATTGTTTTTGAATTTGGACTAATGACTTCTCCAGATTATAAAGCGCACCAAACAATGATTTTCTCTGAATGTAATGGTGTTTGAACAACAGCTTTTGGATTACCCTCACTCCAAATGCGACATATTCGTAATGCTAGTAAGCGAAACATATTCGTAAATTAAAGCAAAGTAAAATGTGTAGGATGATCGTCATATATAACTAACATGTGCATCCTTAACTGTAGAAGCATACATTCTAGAGTTGTAACCACATTCATTTGAAGAGACCTATGATAACTTTCTTTAATCAGTCTAAAAAGATAAGAAAATTCAATATAATCAATCTCATCTCACACATTTAGAAAGAATTGGCATTCATGAGAATTTTCCGACACCGTATGTAGTTTTTACCAGTTTATCTTTAATTAATATGAAATTTAATAATTAAATGTATAGGTTAGTCTTATCAGTAAAAAGTAAGTAAGCCCCGGAAATCATGGTTATTGCCTTATCCGTCCTTACATCCATCTACAGAGAGCCACTCTGAAGGAAAACTAGAAGGTAATAGTGCTTGCATTTGCTAGTTTTGATAAGGATGCAATAAGTTACGTTTTAGAATTTTCCAAGCAGTTTCATGCCCACTCTTTGAAGTAAAAGTATTCTTTCAAGTGTTTGTTGCAGTGTCTGTTGCTAACGCATTAAGCACAGAATTTTCGCCTTAAGGGTAACTGTTTCAGGATACCCGTTTTTAAATAGTTTTTTTTTAAACTTCTGGTTTCACTAAAGCATTGATGTAATCGTAAAAACATAGTGTAATATGGAAAAGCAGGATTAAGATAATATTTTTCATAAATGCGCCTCGCATTTTCGTTACCCAAATCATCGACGTGTGTATTAGACATTTCAATATTTGTGTAGAATTATATGGCCACTTATGCTTAATATAAGTTTAGTTTAAGATAATAATTGTCACAGCTTATTCAGCATTTAGAAGTATATATATAGAGGATGTGAAAGAGGAGTAGTTAGTCATCTTAGCGCAGTCATAAGTAAGCTTTGCAACATTGTAACATAAATTTTATTCTTGTGTTTAATAAATTAATTTTTTAAAAACACGAGTTGCGATTTAAAATAAAATTGGCACAGTCGGTAGGATCCTTTCGGAGGATCTCTGTGAACATCGTCGTCGAGTACAGATACAAGTAGTCGCGAGTTACGTAACGCGAATTACGTAAATACGTGAGTGAGTGAGTGATCCCTTAGCTATAAGCGTGGATACAGTGCTTAGTGTCTGGAAAGTGCGGATTACCAGTAGTTCACTCTTCTGTTTTAACAGTTTAGAAAGGATCAAGAATTTAGTTGCTGAGCAAACTGAGACGAGCTGAGTGATTCCTGGCGAACAACCCTCGAAAAGTGGTACGCCATTGCGAGTAGCCAGTAGGAAGAATTGGCATAGCTAGCTTCCAAGACAGGTGGTGCCTTCACTACAGTATAGCTATTGTTGCAGAGACATCATTTGATACAGGTCAGAAACTAGAAACTTTTTATTGTACTGTATAGAATTGTTTCTGTTAGTTGGAAAACCTGTTAATTAAGGAAATATTTTGAATATTTTATAATTGAAAATTTGAAATTTGATTTCTAATTATTATTTTTCTTTTTTAAAGTTTAGTATGAACTCTAATGAAAAAATTTAACAATACAGTTAGTGACATAACTTATCCTAGAGTAAAGAGTTTAGAGATTACTTCAAACAGTAATTCTTCTTTAGATTCTGGCTTAAACGAGCTTTATTCCGAAATAGCAAATAATACTTTATCATCCCTTAATTTAGATAATAATAGTTTAGGTATAAATTTAAACTTAGTAGACAATAGTAATTTAGTAAACAATAATAAAATGGCTGATGCATTAAAATCAACCGTTGCACTTCTCAAAAGGTTTGATGGTCAACCATCCAGATTAGAAACATTTTTAACCCAGATTGATACCTTTTATGCAAGATACTTTAATGCAGACCCATCACAACAAGAATATGTAATTTTAGCAATTAAATCAAAAATTATAGGAGAGGCTGAAGACTTTTTGTTAACAAGATCTGACTTAAACTCTTGGGCAGAAATAAAAATTGCATTACAACAAAAATTTAACGATCCAATTACTAGGGCTAATTTACAGCAACAATTAATTTTCTTAAGCAGAAAAAATGAATCTATTAATGATTATATTCAACGCTTAAAGTCATTAGTTAATAAGATTAATAATAAGATTTGTTCCGAAATTAATAATATCGAAGCCAAAACAATTCTCATCAATCAAAATGAACTAACAGCTACACAAAATCTTTTAGCGAACGTCCCTAATGAACTTAGAACATTACTAATTGTGCAAAATCCACAAACCTTAGATCAAGCTATCGATATTATCACAAACTATGATATTTTAACAAGCCAAAACCAATTCAAAAATAACTACCTTCATAATCAAAATACTGCAAGACAAACTTCACACAAACCACCAAATCAACCACAAATAAATCAACAAAGACAAATTAACAATAATCAATTGAGACCACAAAATCAATTTAATCACCATGAACAGAATCAATTTAATCAATATAAACAAAATCAATTCAATCAACAAAGACAAAATCAATCAAATCAATTTAGACAAAATGAACCAAACACATCTAGACCATATAACCAACTATTTAATAAACTACAAAACCAGCAGTTTACACAAAGAAACCCGCAACGAACACCTCAATATCCCCAACCAATGTCCGGAATACAATACACTAATACAAAACCCCAATATCCTCAACCCATGTCTGGAGTAAGTGTACAACCTAGAAGAGAAATGCCTCATTATACACAACCTAAACATGAGTTGACTCACTTAGAAAATCTAAATGAAGTCCCATATTTTGATAGCTATAACGAAAACGTCCCCTATTCTGACAACTATGATGAACCCTATTACGACGAACATAATTTTCCAAATTACAATCCTGAAGACAATTCTGAAGATTCACTAGTAGAACAACTAGAAAATTTTCATTTAGAAGCCTCAGAGAAAACAAACCCTGTTTAAGTTTAAATAGTTTCCAAGTTAATCAACTACCCTTCATACACATTCCTGTTTTAAATATTCGATTACTTATAGATACAGGTTCGCACGCATCACTTCTTAGACCCTCATTGGCAGAAACTTATTTTCCTGAGTTAATTCAACCATATATTAGTACCCTACAAACTTGTACTGGTTCACAAAAAGCCACAAGTAGAGCTTTTATTCCCTTGTTTCTAAATTTTGGCATAACAAAATCAATAGAGTTTATTTTATTTTCATTTCATGAATATTTTGATGGTATTTTAGGAATTAAAGATTTATGCAAACTTGGCTTAAACATTGACTTAGAAAATCAAAATTTGGTAAATCAATATTTAACAATTCCTTGCCACTATAGAGAAAATTTTGAAGAATTCGTAATCGAAATACCCCCAGAAACTGTTCAAAAATGTATAATAAAAACCGATCTACCCAACGATACAACTTGGTTAGTCCCCTATTTTCATGATGAAGAAATAACAATTCATCCTACATTAGTAACGATCAAAAATAATTCCTATATCATAGATATTCTTAATCATTCTAAAAGATCAATTGCATTAGAAGGTCATGTATCCAATGGATTACCCTTGGAACCAATTGAACTTAATAATTACGAAATATTAGATAAAATCCCTTCTTGCGACACCCTTAAAACAAATCATTTTAGTAAAAATATTTCTTGTAATGATTTAAACTTAGAATCCCTGATTAGACACGAACATTTAAATAAAGAGGAACGCAGAGAACTTTTTAAGCTAATAAGAAAGTTCGAAAAAGTCTTACACAAACCCGGAGATAAATTAACGTTTTCAAATCAAGTAAAACATAAAATAAACACTACCGATGAAATCCCAGTCTATACTAAAAGCTATAGATATCCGCATATCCTTAAACAAGAAATCGACAACCAAATTGAACAGATGCTAGATGATGAAATCATTAGACCTTCAAATTCCCCATGGAGTTCACCTGTATGGATAGTCCCGAAAAAAGCCGATGTGACAGGAAAAAAGAAATGGAGAATCGTCATTGATTATAGGAAATTGAATGAAAAAACCATAGGCGATAGATACCCAATTCCTAACATCACAGACATATTGGATAAACTAGGCCGATGTAACTACTTCACAACCATAGACCTTGCTAGCGGATTTCACCAGATAGAAATGGATCCAGAAAGCATACCAAAGACAGCATTTAATGTAGAACATGGTCATTACGAGTACGTACGCATGCCATTTGGACTCAAGAATGCACCTGCGACATTTCAGAGAGCAATGGATAATGTGTTACGAGGTTTACTAGGCAAAATATGTTTAGTCTACATGGACGACATCATTATATTTTCAACCAGCCTGCAAGAACATCTTAACAACCTTAAATTAGTCTTCGAGCGACTTGTGTCTTTTAACATGAAAATACAATTAGACAAATGTGAATTTCTGAAAAAAGACGTAGAATTCCTAGGACATATCATAACAGCTGAAGGAGTTAAACCAAACCCACGTAAAATTGAAGCAATAAAAAATTTTAAAATTCCAAATACCCCTAAAGAAATCAAATCCTTTTTAGGCCTCGTCGGATATTACAGAAAATTCATCAAAGACTTCGCAAAGATCACGAAACCTCTTACCAATTGTCTTAAGAAAAACGTTAAAATTATTCACGATAAAGCCTTCCGTACAGCATTTAATCTCTGTAAGAACATTTTAACTAACGACCCGATTCTACAATACCCTGATTTTCATAAACCCTTTGTACTGACAACAGACGCATCAGAATACGCGATTGGAGCCATATTATCTCAAGGACCCATCGGATCTGATCTACCCATTTCATATGCTAGTCGTACATTAAATTCCACTGAATGTAATTACTCTACAATTGAAAAGGAACTTTTGGCAATAGTTTGGGCTACAAAATATTTTCGTCCCTACCTTTTTGGCCGAAAATTTACAATTATAACGGATCATAAACCACTTCAATGGTTATTTTCGATCAAAGAGCCTAATTCAAAATTAGTAAGATGGCGACTCAAACTTCAAGAGTATGAATATACAATTCAATATAAAAAAGGTATTTATAATAGCAACGCTGATGCACTATCACGACCACCAAGAGAAATACACCCCATGGAAATCAAGAAACCTCCTTCTACTCACATGTCAGCAACATGCGATGACAATGAGGCAGATGACCAATATTTATGGCACGAAAGAATCAAGCATTTCTTTGATAACTTTCAAGATCAACCGAATCTTTTTGAAAAACCACAGAAAAAGAAAGAAACAAAAAAGATTAATATTATTTCTCAAATAATAATACCTCCACCAAGTTTGAAGAAAATCAAGGAACCCGAACAAAATAAATCAGAATCACCAAAACCTTCGACAAGCCATGAAAACGACATCATTTTATTAGAAATTCCAGAAAAAGACGGATCGGAAACAGACACAGCTAGTCTATCCATAGAAAAATTACCACCAGAACCTCAAGAGATCGTAAATAACAAAAAAGATAACTCTGAAACAGAAACAGTACACACATCAAAGGAAGACCCTATATTAGGTGCCCCGTATGTTAATAAATCTTTAAACACATTCAAAAATCAGATTATATTTAAATGGACAGTAAAAGAAAAACCCTATGTGACCAAAACTACCCTATTCGAAACAAAAAAAAGACTAATCTATTTTATAAATAAAGACCCCTTAACTTTTGATATACAATCACTCTTTAAGGATTATCTACCACCAGATACATATTGCCTATATTTCCAAAATAAGGAATTAGAACCCCTAATTTTAAGAATTTTTCAAGAAACATTTAAAAATAACGCATACAAACTTGTTATTTCAAACACACTCCTTGAAGACGTTTTAAACGTAGATGAAAGAAAAGAAATTATAGAAAGATATCATACCACGAAAACATCGCACAGAGGAATGACGGAAAACATAAAAAATATTAAACAACGTTATTACTGGCCGAGCCTGGAAAGAGACGTTATAGATTATGTAAATACTTGTGAAACATGTCAAAAAACAAAGTATGATAGACATCCATACAAAGTTGTAAATAAACCAACCCCAACTGGATCGAGACCCCTTGAACATATATATATGGACATATATTCAATTTCAGGTCAAAAGTATTTAACCTTAATAGACAATTTCTCAAAATTTGCTACTGCCTACCCTGTACATAAAACCTCAATAGAAATCTGTCAGAATTTGATTAAATTCTTTTCTCATCATGGTACACCTTCCAAGATTACCACCGACAATGCTAAATCTTTTAAAAGTAATTTAGTACAAGACCTCTGTAAAACCTACCAAATAGAATTACATTTTATAACCCCATACAACCCAAATTCAAATTCCCCAATAGAAAGATTTCATTCAACTCTTCAAGAAAGCCTTATTGCCCTTAGAAACGATCATCGTAGTAAAACTATTCAAGAATTAATAGACATAGCTATTTTAAACTATAATAACAGTATTCATTCATCACATGAATATACCCCATTTCAAATTTTAAAAGGCAATCTAAATTACCAATTAAATTTTGAAAAAAATTTAAACCAAATGCAAACTGATTATGTTTTTGAACTAGCACAAATATTTAAAGAACTCAATGAAAACATAACATCAAAATTAAACGCAAAAAAGGCAAATATTTTAGCAAAACTAAATAAAGGACGAGAAAATGACCCCGAAATACCTGAAGCTACTACACAACTTATAAGTACACCGCGAAAACTAGCCTCAAAACTAGAACCTAAATATAAGAAAACTAAGTTTAGAAATCAGCGACATCCCAAGAATATTAAAAGACGATCATAATTTTCAGGAACAAAAACCATGAAGCTAATCATTCTTCTACTTCCGCTAATAGTCAATGCCCAGTATAAGATTGAAGAATTAACGAATCCTTTGCTACCAGTGTACCAAGGAATTAGTTATATCATAACAAATTACCATCATGTATATTATCATGTTAATTTAACCAACATAAAAGACTGTCTAAACATTACAAAAACAACCCTTTTACAAACTAATATCACCCTCGGAAAAACTAATGTTACCCCTTACTTTCCCTTATACAAGCTATTGATAACAAGAATTCACAATCTATTTGAACAAGTAAAATCAATAGAATCTTTTATTGAACATTATTCTACCCCTCAAAATAGAGTCAAAAGAGGATTATTTAATTTTATAGGTAAAACTCAAAAGTTTTTATTTGGCACTTTAGATGATAGCGACCAAGAACGTTATGATACGTATATAAAAACATTGCAAGATAACCAAAATACCTTGCATCATGACCTTTCCCTAACCCAGACAATCGTTAAAAACTTGACGAGAGACATAGACACCCAACTAAGCAATATTAAAAATAACCAAGAAGTATTATTGACCCAGGTCACTGACTTAAAACAAATGACCCAGTCTATAACCATAACTTCTTATTTTATTTTGCTACTTGACAATTTAGAAAACAACCTTCGTGTGCTACATGAAATCTATACGAACGTGCAAACCGCAATTAATTTCGCTGAGATAAATATAATGCATCACAGCATTTTTAAATATCAAGAGCTTAAAACGATTATCTTGAACATTGACCCTAAAAACCGGATACCTTTTGACAATATAATCAAATACTATGAAATTGCACATGCAGACGTAACAATTAAAGACAATTTAATTATATTTTACGTAGCCATTCCACTAATATCGGAAAAACCTTACATGCTTTATCATATATACCCAATTCCTGTAAATAATCAATTAATCAATATTAATAACCACTATTTGTTAAAATCTAATAATAATTTCTATAATTTAAGAAAAACCTGCTTTAAAATAGAAGGCATGTTTTTATGCCCTAATAATTTGCTTAACCAAAACGAACCTTGCATTGTTCAAACTATTAACCTAACCAATCATTGCCCTATGATACCTATTAAGTACAAAGAGACGTCTGCTACACAGTTAAATGATAATTCAATCATAGTAATTCCGAGTTCTGAGAAGAACATCTATTTTAAATGTCCCAGTCAATACAGTATCGAAACTATAAGTAAACCAACCCTACTTATACCCTCAGACTGTAAAGTAAAAATAGATGATAAAATTTTTGACTCACAAAGACCAGAGACAATCAATCTAAGACTAAAACTTCCTTCAATTAATATCGATGAGCGATTAGTTCAAAATATCGAACCTTTAGACTTAAAAGAAATAAATCTTGAAAATATTAAAGAAGATTTGGACAACGCTCAAAAATTTGTAGTTCATCCTTTACAGCACTTCGATAGTATAAATTCCGGATTATCGATTACTTTGTTAATTATCATTGTTATCATCCTTGCATTAGTAATAAGTATGTATTTCTATAAAAAATATAAAA
The DNA here is from genome assembly GCF_022605725.1 of Anthonomus grandis grandis. Taxonomy (NCBI): domain Eukaryota; kingdom Metazoa; phylum Arthropoda; class Insecta; order Coleoptera; family Curculionidae; genus Anthonomus; species Anthonomus grandis. The sequence goes on from NC_065556.1 coordinate 10,850,318, forward strand.
CAGAAACTGTAAAAGTGGACATAGAGTTGAAACCCCTCGAAAATCCCCAATTTTCTCAGACCTAAGGAAGGGAGGAATTATATGGCCACTTATGCTTAATATAAGTTTAGTTTAAGATAATAATTGTTACAGCTTATTTAGCATTTAGAAGTATATATATAGAGGATGTGAAAGAGGAGTAGTTAGTCATCTTAGCGCAGTCATAAGTAAGCTTTGCAACATTGTAACATAAATTGTATTCTTGTGTTTAATAAATTAATTTTTTAAAAACACGAGTTGCGATTTATTAAATAAAATTGTAGTATTATATTATAAATGGTTTTAGTTATACATAAAAACACCGCAATATTTACTGATGTAACTTTTGACTACTACCCATAGTAATACGTGGACTTTTGTGGGTATTATTTTATCAAAATTCGGAGTGCAAGTAATATTAGCCATGTATCGGTGTACCGAAATCATAATTAGTTACCTATTTTGCTGGGTATTATGTCACTCTTATAAATATAAACTTAGAATACTAGTTCATACGTTTAATTATTGCAAAAAAGAAGAAAATTAACTTATTTACGTATTTACAAGAAGCACATTTGTTATTTTTTATTATATTTTTCTTTTCATTTTTTCTTAATGCGTTAATAAATCTACTTTCTTCTTCTTCTTGAAGAATTGAGAAAGCATTTTTCTAAAAGGAAAATTTATTAAATAGTGCTAATAATATCCAACAACATAGATAATTTGTCTTTAACAAAAAAAATTAAATAAATATGAAATTAGCAAATTACTTATTTCTCATCAATTTCAAACCTTTTTGTAGCAAATTGGTAGAAAGTATAAATTAATATTGCTAAAATATATATATAAATACCTAATTACATGAAATACTTAAATAATAGAATAATCTATGGGAAAATCGTGCGTGCACTTACGATGTATGTAAGAAGTGCCTCTTAATAAATAAATCTGTATACCAAATTAAAAAAAAAATATGCTGTATGAAGTTTTTGACAAAAAAGCTTTTTTTTAAATGCTTTTGCTCAAAAGCTTTAATCTTTAGGATAAATAATCAAATAATTTATTTTCTGATTTTTATTCAGGGAACTTAATACTTTTTTTTCTTGTATAATTAAACAAATCTTTAAGCAGTGGAATATAATTGAACAGCGTAGTAAATAGTGACTAGTGGAGTATGTTCAAATGTTAGTCTTTATCTTACATTAGTCTTATGGTTTGAACTTTTGGCAAGACACTCAAATTACGAGACGGTTTAAACACTAAACAAAACTCTTATTTTTACTCTCGACATAATTTTCGCTAGCGATGTTAGCATCTTCGGGAGAAGATTTAAGTTTTTTAGTGGTAAAACTGTCTCGTAATTTTAATCTTATAGCGCTGAGCAGCGAGCAACCGTAAAATGCTATTAAAGAGAGTGCTTATTATTTGCCGTATTTATTTATTTATTATTCACTCTAGTTGTACATTATAGTAGATTAGGTTCTTGATATTGATAGTTAGAATGTTTAACTCTTAATCAAATAAAATAGTTATTGTAGGGTAGATAAATTGCCTATAATTAGTTAACAATTACAATTGGGTATACAATTCCTAACTCTGGTCCTAAACTAAATAAAATATTTGTGGTAGACACTTTTAACAAAAAAAAGTAAAAACAACGCTTAATTATCGGTTTCTTAATTTTCGGTGAAGTAACTTTGGTGCCCCACGTATCTTCAAATCCTAATTGATTCGGAATTAATTCTCATAATGTCGTTTTTTTTTGCTATTTATTAAACAGCATTTTTAGCATTTGTCTATTTTAGCGATTTGAACAATTTTTTACTAAGTCACTTTTACTATTTAAAATGATTTTAGTTAAATATTAGCGAATTAGCTATTACGTCTTGGAAATTAGTGCATAATTAACTACTCGCACTATCGAAATAGACTTCCTTTACTATGTTAATTATTGGTGCTTATTATACAGAGTGGTCTAGTTTAAACGTCGTTAATTTTAATACGTGATAGAGAATTTAAAAAGAATTTAAATATCAATTAAATATCATGTCAATTACTCATGAAGCCAATTTTTTAAAAAATTGCCAGTGGCTTAACATACGGAGAGACTTTTTTGCCTGGAATCTGCAAGGTGATAAAGTATTTTTTTCTAAGAAGTCAGCTGTTAGATTCTCAATTTATTCTGGAAAAAAAGCTACTCTTGCAAAATTATGTTTTAAGGCACTGTTTTTAAAATATCTTAATTTAATTATTCAAAAATACCTGCTAAAATGTTGCAAAAACTTATAAAAAAAAGGAAATCAGGATTGGATTTATATAAAAGTTGAATATAAAAGATGATCAAAAGTTACCTTAAGTCATTATTTCATTTGACAGGTTTAATTAAAGATTCAAGCCATTTTCTTTTTTTTTTCAAAGTTTTTGCAGCATTTTAACTGTCGTTTCTGTACAATTAAACTAAGATATTTTAAAAACAGTGCCTTAAATTAAAATTGCATTTTGATTTAAGCAAAATGCAAGAGTAACTTTTATTCTAAATTAATGAAGAATCCAGCAGATGACTTCTTATAAAAAAATCTTTTATCACCTCGCAGACCTGAGGCAAAGAAAGAACCAAGTCCCTCCGTATGTAACACTACTGACAATTTTTTTTAAAATTGACTTTATCAGTAATTGACAATTTACTACAATAATGTGCATGCGAAATTTAATTAAAATTGAGCTGGTAGCTTAAAAGTTATGATAAATAAACAAATAATTTAAAACTTTAACACCCTGTATCTTTGTTATTAAGTATTTATGAGAAAAATGTTATAATGAAAGTCTATTTCTTTTTAAATCTCTATCACGTATTAAAATTAATTACGTTTAAACTAGACCACTCTGTATAATTATATTAATATACTCTTTTTATATTCTAAACTGCTATATTAATTTACTAGAATATTAAAGTATTTACGAAACTTTACTGATGTCGGAAATACTCGCCGGCACTCACTCTTGCCTCATCGACCTCAAAGGACCCTTTAATATTTTAAGCGACCTATCAAATATGCACCAAGTTCTATTGTCCCTAAAGAAAAGTAATTTGTTGCCCTCTAAACTTGATATCCTATAAAGAAACTTATATTTTATTGAAGTAATTTTACCTAATTTCCTTAAACATTTTGCTCTGATAATTTTACGTAAAGACCTTCTATATAACTCTATATAACAGATATAGGCGTACAAGGATAAGTCTATAGGCGTATAATCATCTCGAATATCATTTTAATTTTAAATATTAATGTGGAATTTCTGTATAATTTCTTTCACTAATTGTAATTACTAAGATACCTTAATGACTTAAAGGCTATTAAATTCTATTTTTATTTTATTAGAAAAATTAATTCGGGTTAGTAATATCAGAAAGAGCTTAAGGTTTATTTCTTTCTTAATAATTTAAGAGCTATAAATGGGTACAATATAGAATGAATAATTTACTGGTTAAAGACAATATTTTTACAATGAAAGAAGCGTGCTGGTTTTAATTAAAAGTAAAGTATGAAAGTTACTTTTTGATTTTACAGATAAATTAGTTTAAACAGGTTAAGTACAAAACAAAGAAAAATATTATATTCTAGTTATATTAGAAAATCTATTGCTAGGAAATAATCCAAAAATATATTAAAACGGATCAAAGATCTAACTATGAAAAATGCTTTTTAGTATCAAAGGAACAGTGCACTAGTTTTATAAAAGGTAAAAACACAAAATCCACATCATCACAGAAAACTACATTTTCTGTTTTTTTTTTGTTTTTACCTTTTATAAAAGTGCATGACCAGCATCTTTGGGATAATGGATGAATTTTTCGAGTGCACTAGTTTGCATAATAGAAAAGAGCATAATTGAAAAATGGCTTAAGTTACGCTTTTGGGCGTTAGGTCATTAATTAGGTTGTAGGCATAATGTATTTTAGGATTTGATGAATATGGTGGCTGACAGTCATTACTTTAAAAATAAAAAAATAAGTTTTTCATTCTTTTTTGAATACGAAGACAGATATTTTTCCAGTAATAATTAATATAAATTGTTACTGCTTACCTTCATGAAAAATGTAGCTTTTAAAGAAATGTGCCCAACGTGGGTTTTCGGATCCACGCTTTTGTCTAATTTATGTTATGTCAGTGCATAAAAAATATCCAAAGAGCATGTGTGCTGCTTGTTTATAATGTTTTTTCTTATAATTGTAAGTTGATTGTCGCTAGGCTAGATTTCGTCTTATTTATTACATATATCTATATTTAATACTTATCACTTATGTTTTTTTACCTTAATACTTATATTTAATTTTAAGATTAACTATGATTAATAATATTATTAGATATTCGTCATTACAAAATTGCCTAATTTTTAGATAAGAACTTGTCTCATTTTTTATTTTACTTCAGTATTCTGTAGATACTTTCATCTAAGTTAGTTATAGTTTGGAGGTAGAAGAATGCAGAAACTGAAAAAAAATACTTGTTGCTTTTTTGGAAAAGATTTTCCGCATAAAAGAAAAGAAAATCTTCATACAAATTAAATAATTTAAAAAAATATGTTAAATGGAAAGTAAGTTTTGGTTATTCATACAGTAACCAAAAATTCATATAATAACATACAGTCCTTTCATTTCAGAACGATCCACCCTTAATAACTTTCTTAAAAAAAAAAAACCAAGTCAAATTGGATATACAGGAGGACGTTTAATTATGCATTTACTAAAGTTCTGTCAATCACCTCCTCACCTCCAGCTAACCTCACTTTAATATGTCAAATGGGAACCCCATCGTGTGATACATCATAGTAAGGAGCGTAAAATTCTCTATTCAACGGTACCAACAAAAATAAAATCGGTAAATGTGTAAGCAAATAGTTAGCGAAAATGTCTAGAAATAATGAATATTTTATTTACGCCCAACTTTGGTATGTCAAATGGCTACCCCATGGTGTGATACATTATTTTAAAGGGCATTCATTATGCTATCAATGGTTGTAAAAAAAAAAAATAAAATTGATTGACCAAGAAGCCATTAAAGTATAAATCGGTAGGGTAGAAAAACAAATTTAATTAGTTTAACAAATTTATTTTATTAAATTTATTTTATTAGTTCAAAATGCGCACCGGTATTAGCAAGACAATATGCATATTAGTCTATTAAAAGCCTATTTTCAAACTCCTTACGAACATTGGCAAGGGTCTGCCCGTTAATTTCTCTGCATTCTTGAAATATTCTATTTTTTAAATTCTCAATACTCTCAGATGGGGTTTTATAAACTTTGCTTTTTAAGTAGCCACAAAGAAAAAAGTCAAGTGGGGTTAGATCCGGAGACCGCGTAGGCCATTCGATTGCACTACGTCTGCCAATCCACTTTTCTCGAAAATTTTCATCAAGCCACTCTCGAACTACTAAAGTGTACTGCGCGGGAGCTCCATCCTGCTAAAAATGTATATTGTTTTCATTCAATAATATAGCACCATGTTGATCTACTTGATTTTCCATAGATTGGATGATGGTAAGGTATATTGCATTTTCTAAAAGGTTTAAATAAATTTCGCCAGTCAAATTTACTTCCAAAAAAAATGGCCCGATTATTTCATTCCCATAAATTCCTGCCCAAACATTAATTTTTTGGGGATATTGAGTATGGCCTTCCCGAAAAACATGCGGATTTTCATTATCCCTGTATCTACAGTTATGTCTGTTCACCAGGCCATTTAAAAAAAAGGTCGATTCGTCACTGAAGCAAATGTTGTTTAATAAATGGGGATCGTCGTCAATTCGCTGGCACATCAATTCATAAAAATTGAAATCTCCTATCAAAAACATCTTCTCCGAGTTCATGAAGAATATGCATTTTATAAGGAAAGAACTTATTTTTTTTTTAACTTTATATACGAAACCAGTGGAAATATTTGTTAGTTTTGCGTCCTTTGGTATAGACAAAGTTGGATCCATAGCAAATTGTCCTAGTACTTCAACTTGGCATGCTTCATCGACAATTATTTTCATAATTTTTCTTATTGCAAATCGATCCCGTCTCTTCAAAATTCGTATCAATTCTAATACATATTTATGGCTCACGTTTTTATCTTGATACCTTTCATTAAATGCTCTCGCGGTTCTGCGAGCACACCGATCTTGAGCTCCATAAAGGAAAATTATTTCTATTCTTTCGGCTAGCGTATACACCATTTTAATTACTCACTGTTTTAACTAAAATTGAAAAATTGCACGCGTCAAACTGACAGTTTTAACAATAATAAATCGCCTGCTTTTTAAACGCCTTAAAAATGTAAGGTATTGCAGTGTTTTTTTGTACCTATTAGGTAGGTTTCGCAAAAAAAAAAGTGAAATAAATACACATACAAAGTTATAAGACTGCAAAGATTTTTGCAAAAAATTTGAAGACATTTTTTTTTCTCGGAAAGTTATTAAGGGTTGATCGTTTTGAAATGAAAGCACTGTGTAGAGTTTTCATTATAAGTCCTAATGCATTAAATTAAAATCTATATCAGAAATTATTTTGCCTAAAAACAAAAGCAAATTACTTTTTCTTTAAGTTTTAACATATTTCTTATTTACGCTGAACGAAAGCAGGGTTTTTAGTGAAATATAAAACTTTAGCATGAGAGATTTTGATTAATTGCTGTTGTCGGAAAAATAGGTCAACGTCGCAGCGACCGCGGTTTACTTTTTTTGAAGAAAAAATTTTTATCTATCATCTACAAATGCGTAACATTTTAATGCTGTTAACTAACGTGGCGCACTATGTTAATTAAAGTAAAATTAAATTTAAATTAAGAAAAACTCTTAGAACATTGAAAGGCTAGAAGTAGTATGTCGTGGAACTATGGGCAGGATTGAAGTCAATATACAACGTTAAATAAATGTAAATAAAGTATATTAGAAAATACGGTAATGGCATCGCAACGCCGCCGCTCGATCGCATTGTTGATGCCACCGATACAAGCACTCTACCAGTGACGTCGTTAACAAATATTTACATGATAAATATTTATTATTATAGAGTTCGATTATAAGTAATATTACCATTTATGAGCTATTTATGTGTTTTTTTAACGGACTTCAGTAGAGGAAGGTCCTAATAAAAAGCATTTTTATGGAAATTAAATATTTTATTAATATTATAGATTTCTTAATAAATCATGTTTTAAGACACATTTTTAACATATTACAAAATTTTATTCTATTGAACAAAACTCCGTTTTACATCACTTATTTTATATCAAATAATATATACTTCTAAGGTGCTGGCTTTTTCAAAGGGACAGTATTGCTACAGCGGAAAGAGTTAAAACTACAAGGATGTTGAGTTTAAAATTCAAATTGGCTATGATTAGAGGTAAAATTCAATTAAAATACACTTAGACAGAACTAAGACAAATTAAAATTTGATTCAAAGTACTCCCCAAATAAAAAAAAGCTTTTTCTAAAAGAAAACATTAACATTTTTGCTCTGGCTGGTACACAGTTATAGGTAGGTATCTGGAGCCGCTTCTGGATCTCTCAAGTCGGCAGAAATCAGGTAGAAGATTGGTGTTGTTCCTTGTAGAATAATTATGGATGATTTCATGAGAATTATATAGGTCCAAATTATTATAGGTATTTAGGTCTCCAGGATATAGTTTTCATTTTACCCTAAAATAATATACATAATATATAGTAACATAATAGTCTTACCAAAGTTGAAAATGTGTCAATTTTTTAAATAATTATATGTGAATTTATTATATCAAAAAAAAACTTACTTTTTGTGCTATGGTGATATTAATATTATTAAACTAATTTCCAATTTCTCCAAGTGTACCTCTACATCTCTTAGTATTATATATAAGTGTATTATATTATTCCAATTGATTAATAAAATGTATAAATAAATAATCTAATACATTAATATAATATCATACATTTTAATAATTAATTGCATGTAATTAAACGAAAATAACACAATAAAATACTTTTAAATAAAAAACTAATGAAGATCACTTGTAAATAAGAACTGCCATACATGGCATAAAACTCTTATTAGTACTTAGAGAAAGAATTGAACAATAATTTTTAGATGTGATATATTGGTGTCTACTTTGAGTGTATTTTTACATTTTCCCTAGCGGAGTCAGGGTATGTGTAGCAGTTGAACTAAAATGGCTTGGATGCGAAATATTAATTGTTGACCTAGACCCCACACGCCCACGGTTGCTGTAGAACTATTAATCTGAGATGCAGTTATTGTTGATGATAAATGATCAGATCTGTCATTATACAAAATGTTGTGTATCAAGAATGTTAATCTATTTTAATTAACCTTACTTGTCTATATTAGCTTCACTGTTTGTACTATATACTGTTTTGGAAGCTAAAGAACTTTCCTGAATAGTGCTAGTGTATAGGGGTAAATCACTTGGTAAATTAACTAAATTATTAACTGCTGTATTTTTAACCATTGCACCAGAAATTCTAGTAAAAAAGGACTTTTACACACATACCTAATTCAATAAGTATTAGGTATAAATAAAGCTTATATAAGTAAAACTTATACTTTTTGTGCCAAAGCTGTATGTTTTACTACAGAGCCCAAGCACAAGTTTTAAAAGGCTTGTTATTTTAGCTTAAATAATGTAGTAAATAAAAGCATTCAAACCTTTATCAATAATTCTACGGTAAAAAATTGTCATACTCTATAAATATATTTAAAAAATATATTTAAAAAAATTACCTTTGAGGTAGAGCTGGCTTTTTTAATAAAGTCCTACTGATAATATCATCTCCCTCATGTAAGAAATCACTTCTGAGGAAGTGTATCACTTCTGAACAAACAAATATGTTGATTTTCAGTTTTCAAATCCATTGTTCCCTTTGGGCATGGTCATTAGGAAATATATAACAAGTATTTGACATTTAATCAAAAGACAAAAATACCATAAATATTTTTGTTTTTTGATTAAAATAATATAAAAACCCGTATTCTACGTTTATGATGATTTTAGCCCCATGATGTGATGTTATGAAAGTATCGGTACTTACTTGTGAAAACATTGGCTTGAATCGCCTTTTTATCATGGTGCGGCAAAAACGACACAAGTTTTTGCCATCCTAGCAATTTAAAAAAACACTAAAATGTGAGCATTTTCCTTTTTAAACCAAAAATGAAAGAAAATACACAAATCCCGAATATAAACAAAAAGCCGTTTGACACATGACACTATGCGTATCGATCAAGCGCTTGAGCTTCCGGTGTTGTCGCTTCAAATTTTTTAGAAGCAGTTTTGGGAATAAGAATGTTAAAATTTTTTTTTTTGTTTAAGGATATTATATTTATTCTTAACAGAAGTTCATTCTATTTATACTTTTTTTTTTAAATGTTCCTGTACAATACAACACAAATAAGTTAAATTAACGTTATATTGGTTGTTAATATATAGCTAAAAATTTCCTCCGTTGGAAATTCATGTAGACTTGACAACAGAAAATCGGGAAATATGTATGTAAACAAAACACCCCTTTTGCCTCTGTGCACATGTTAGACTCGAACAAAGTTGTTGTTTACAATATTAATTCCAATAAATAATTTCCAAAAATTTGAAAGGTGCCTTCATGCATAACATAAATGGATACGACTTAGGTACGTTGTTTAAAAAGGAATTTCTATATTATGCATACTCACTGTCATATACTATAATTGAGTTTACAAATAGTTATCTACTTAGATGAAACCTGATAAATATATTTAATCGAAGGTATAAAAATATTTCTATGTTTTTAATAAATATAAGTCAAAAACAGTAAATCGTTAAGGCATTATATAAAAACTTATTTAATAGGTCATCATAAAATAATAAAAATCAATATTAAGGTATCAGAAAGTTATATATATATATATATAAATACTCAATGTATCATAATTGTTTCGATTCAAAGTTATTATTCAAGATTGATTATACGTTGACTTTTAATATAATAAAATTTGGCTTATCTTAATTTTTTGTCATCTGGTAGATTAAGGCATCCTCTATAAAAAAATAGGATTCCCTAAAAATATTTTTATTTTGTTAAGCACATATCTAGAAGAAAATAAAATCTAAACTAATTTTTTTTTATGAAGACTTTATTCATAAAATTATATTATTCAAGACAAAATTTACATATTTTTAAAAATATAATAATATCTATCGTTAATTTTGAGTTCCGGTATCTTATATCAATTCAGTTAATATCTAGGAAACTAAATTTAAGCATTATTTCAGAACATTGCTGGTAATTAAACTATCGCATTAAAATTTAAAAATCCCTTTGAGACTTTAACTCCCATACGCTTGAAGTTCTAAACTTGTTTAATAAACTTTTAGTTCATGTCAAGCTGGGAGTAGCCACTTAACATTAATTTTTTTTCTAACATTTATAAGCAAAATGGTTTTCGCACTAAAGGTTAAATGCATAAATGTAAAGAGCTTCCACTTCATCAAAATGCAAATAAAAATCATTAGATATCTTATACTAGGGCATAAAATATTGATTTTACCTAAAATAAAAGAAAATCAACCGACTTTTATTAAAGTTAAATACAAGCAAATTAATGATTGCTTAATGATGTCGGTTCGGCTAATACAATTCTTTAGAATAAAGAACTTTAATATCTTTTTAATTACTTTTTTTTATCTAAATATGAACTAAGTAAATAATCATAACCAATCCAACTGTTTTAATATTATTAAAAAGAAATTATCAATTGTATATTTAATATTAAAAGTAACTAACTAATTCTAATGGCAATTGTTATTATAGTTAATTAATATATTTTTTAAATAAATATTATTTTCTCAAAAAAATTAATTTGCACAACGACTATTCGCTAAATTAAATGAGCTTTCAATTTTAAATGATAAAACATTTAACCACTTTTAGTTGAGGAATATTTTCTAAAAGCTTATACCTAAAAGCATTTTTGACATATATTAGCTTTATAATTCTTGACGAAGACTACCAAAGCTTAAACGCTTTAGTTGTCCCTGACTGGAATCCTTAAAATTTTTGTAAAGAAATTATGAATACACTTTTAAAGAGAGAAATTTAGCATGGAGTGTTAAATGATAAAATAATGGTATTAATGTAATTGAATGATAAAATAAGTTTGTCGGGATACTCAGTAAAATAAAAAGCAAAAGCAAAGGTAGTACCCTCTAATATGAGTTTCTGCCTTTACAACATTACATTACAACGTTGTAGGTCACATTACAAGGTCTAGGCCTGATGATGCTCCGATAGGAGCGAAACACGTGTAGCTTTAAAAAATTATATGGATTTAAGGAGTGACTTTATGTTTTTACCTTTGTTTTGTCTTCAACATAGAGTTACTAAATTTTTTCTTTGCCCTATAAAAATATCCCAGAATAGCTAATTTACTTTTTGTACTTTCCTATAAAATAAGAATTTATTGCATGTACTCTTTTGCATTATATGACTAATTAAATAAATAGATAAATACTGAAGCAATAATATTTTTACTTCCGCTTTTCACACTTATTATTGGTAATTTAGATGATAGATTACCTTATAAGAGATTTGAGTCGTACCTATTTCGGAAAAATTGGTTTTGGAAAAGAGCTGAGCCTAGCTTTGCAAACGCATGCGTTTGCTCATTTCATTTTAGTCTATCTATATTTTATATCTCACGTCCTGCTGAGTATTTTTCGTAGCTTCGTAGCTGTCACATAATGACGGAAGCTATTTTACAGTCTCTCAAGCTTGCTGTAGTGCTTACTACACTACATATATACATACATACGTACTCCATCACTATTAACCTCTTACCAAGTTCTTAGCCTCTTGCTTCATTTGCACAGGTATTCGTACATACTCGGTGGCCTACATATAAGTCCTACATATTTCCTCCTGGTTTAGGAAAAGTATGAGCTTTGTCTTTCCTAGCACTATAACCAAATCGTTACTGAAATTTACCCTCAAATAAAATCTATCCCGTTCGAGGCATCTCAGATGTCCTTGACAAGACACCAACGCTTACACGACAATTTCTTCTGATCAGCCGCCACGTACTCCGATCTCCGACTAGCAGACTACAGTCGAGTTGGCAGTTTTTGGATCTAACTCAATTTACCCCCAAGAGAGGGGTTTTCAATCTGAGTAATTGGGTTCTCAATCTGAGAACCCAATTCCCAGATTATGTGAGCTTTTGTTTTGGCGTAAGCATACTATACCATGTCAAAAGAGGGTAACAACTTTCAAATATTCTTATTACCTATTGCCTTTCCAGACACGTCATATAAATTAATCTGGATGACCTGTTTTTTAAAATATGACTGCTGTGTTTGTGTCATATATATCCATGTCATATATATACACCGGGAAATTCCAAGACTATTTTTTGCTTAACTTTAGATAGTCGAGATTCTGTAGAAAACTAGATTTTGATATTGGATCTTATAAGTAATTTTCATATTCGTAGTCAGTAAGATTATTTATATAAGGTAGAAATTCTATGAAAATATTCTAGCTAATAAAAAATATCTTAAAGGGTCTGTGTTTCTTAAAAAATTATTTTATGTTTCTGTAGTGGTAGTCATAAAAAGGTTATTAAGGAGATACTACCCATATATGAGAACTTATATATAGTGCAACCGTAAAGTAGCGGATAAATTCAATAAAAATGAATTGAACCGTTTCTATTAATATTTGGTTTAGGGTTTTTATATGTAGAAATGAAATATACAGAGTGACTTAAAAAAAGATATGACGTCATCAGTATGTTTTAAATGAAAAAACCATTTTTTAATGCAGAATCGGAAAGTATGTTTGTGTATGTATGTATGCTTTTTAAACTATGAGTGCTATTCTTTATAAAATCTTTCTAAATTCTTTATTAGGATCATTATACTAATTGGCCTGTAAGTTTGAGATAAATCAAAAATAAATCAAATACACACTAACCTAACTTTTTGGCGCTTTCCGTCACTGTTTGTAAAACTCACTCTAAAACATTAAACATAAAAGTTTTTAAGTTTAATACTTCGTCTTAAGGTAAATAAAATACTCCTTGCTTTCAGGTCAAAAGAATATGCAAAAATATTTCTTTTCTTATAACTGAAACATGTAATTTACCTTTAGATTTTAGAAAATTTACATAATAAAAATAATTGTAATTCCTTCATCAGCAATTACGTCTAACAAATGAGTTCCTAAAAACAGTTTTCAATTATATTTATAGGTTAATTAATGGTCGAATAAGCAGTAATAAAATAAGCGTGTATACAGCAGAGTAAATTTTTTAAGGAAACAATAGCATTTTATACAATATTGTAACTAAGTCTGTCTTTTTGTCGCAGATATACGCAAAAATCAAAGCTTGATTTCAACAGCTTAGGGACAATTAAGAAGAATTTAAGTAAATGTATTACTGTAAAGCAAAATAAAGCGTTAAAACTGTTCCAAAGACCTCTAATTTTTCCTCCCAATAAATATGAATGCAAATATTATTGATTTTATTCAAAATGTATTATTGAAAAAATAATACGCATTGCGCCTATATATAAACTTATTAAAAATCCTATTAACCACCAAGTTTTTTTAATTCTATTTTTTCTTTTTTATCGTCTAATATTTAACTAATTTAATTAATTAAAATGATGTTTAAAAATATAAATACATAAAAATGAAAAAGTTTTTATTAAAACTACCCTTAGATTTAAATATAACTAGAAAAATTGTTCAAACTGAGATGTACCAAGAAACTAATTTACTTTTAAGGATATTTTGTATGGGAGTTTGTATTTTTTAAGTTTTAATATTTTAAGTTCCATACAGATTTTATTTTACTTTATTCCAAGAAAATTATGTAGATACTGCATAATTTTTATTAGCACGTTAAAAATACTCCATTTAAATATATAATATTTTTTCCTTTTCTATAGGTGATAAGTTAGCAATTTCAAAATATTTTATTTACAAAAACACATGCTATAAAGGATCAGCATATGTTTCACTTAAATGGTTATTTTTTTTTATAGTGGAGAACTATATAACAAGGGCCACGCGAATATAGATATTATCAAGAAAAAGGTATCTATGCATTTGGTAAGTTAATTTATTTTAAATATCAACTCTGTCAAGTTAGCAGTAGATAAAAAAATTAGAGAGTTTTATTAGTATTTGTATAAATAAATGGCTGGCAATTCAAGGAATCTTATTCGTCGGAAACCTATCTGATTACTTAGAAGCAACTAAACACCTAAAAATATATAATTAGGGTCGATATAAATCTTTATCTTTTGAAAGAAAATAAAAATTGATATATGTAATGTAGAATATATGATGTATATGTGTTTTCGCAATAGCCTTCTCAAAAATTTTAAAGTTAAGTAAAAACCCTTTATACAATACATACCATCATCTTACAAAATAAAAATAAAATAATTTATACATTCATAGACATTATGTGATTTTATAAATTAAATATATAATAATTAGTAAGCCCAAACAAAAAACTTTTGTTGATAAAATGAAACCTAAACCTAACTTATATATTATCACTATAAATTTGATATAGCTTAATCCTTTAACAGGTATTTTATTTAATTAGAGAAGACTTATAAACAAAATTAAATAAGCCAACGAATTTTAAAGAAATTGTTATTATTAGGAATATTAATCAATTCTCTTCAATTGGAAAATTTTCCTTGTCGACTAAAAGAGAATGATAATAAAGTATTTTTCATTTTAGCATATCTCATTTAATTAAATTTTAAAACAGGAGATCTTCCTGACTGTTTAAAACTTGAAGAAGCCTTTATTTGAAAATGAACTGAAAACAGGAACAAGTAATTATAGTAACCAATCTCCATAATTTAAAAAACAAACAAAAGAGTTTTTCATTGAAGTAAATACGGCTTTAGAGCCGGAAAATCTATTCATGCATTTTAACAATAAGAGAGAGGTTACATTAAAATAAGCCGTCCCTTTATGTTCCCATGAACCCGTCAAATAATAATAATAATAATAATAATAATAATAATAATAATAATAATAATAATAATAATAATAATAATAATAATAATAATAATAATAATAATAATAATAATAATAATAATAATAATAATAATAATAATAATAATAATAATAATAATAATAATAATAATAATAATAGCGTTTCTTAATCCTCAAGAAAATATCAGTACATCTGTCAGCGAAAATAGGGACATGGATTAAAAGGCAATTTTCAGCTTCTAAACAGAAAGTTAGGAGCTGTTGCAGCCTGGTAACTAAAATGCTAACCTACAAGAAATACAAGTCAGAACCAAAGGTATAGGTGTAATATAAATTTGTAAATCTTGTATTTGCAAATACAAGTTCAGGCATAGATAATAAAATTTGTAGAATAGTAACAACTAAACCTAAGTCTTGCTACTTAATATTTAATTGACTATAAGCAATAGGTATACAAAAATATAAAGTATGGGCTTAACACAATATTAGAATAAGGCAGTTATAGGCCTTTTCCTTGTATTATTTCAACAAGCATTTATGGATGGCGAGCGGTCCAGTATATGTTTATTTACACAAGTTGCGATATTATAGGAAAAGCTGCGTTTAAAAATTTCTTTGCGATGCCGTGAGATCTCTAGAGAATTTCCATGTCTTATATTGACTCGGCTAATAACAGTCCTGCACTTTGCTCCATCTATTAGGTAGGGACGACATTTATTTTTTAAGATTCTATAGCAAAACACAGTTTAATTTATTTCTCTTCTTTGAGACATATTCAGCCAATGCAAGTCCTTCAAGTTGGGTGATATTCCATGTAGTCTTCGTATTCCAAATATCTTACACAAGCATTTTGAAGTTTTTGCACACGCTTTTTGTCCCTATGATCAAGACAAGTATCACACAGATTCAGATGTGAAAGAATCAGAAAATCGCAGAGCATCTTTTTTGTTTCTATATTCAACACATATCTTTGGTAATAAAGGGATTTAAGCATGAAATAACCTTTTTGTAACTTTTTTGTTACATGGTGAGAAAATCTCAAGTCAATATCCATGTATACACTAACATTCCTACTCATGTTTTTAAATGAACTTGGTTCATTATTGATGTGCAACTGAATGCGATTAAGAAGGTCTTGTCTTAAAGTGTATTTAGTAAATAATATAGCGACAGACTTCTTCGGATTTAGCTGCAAACAATGCCTTAAGGATTGGTCATACAGCAATTTTAGGTCTTTATTTAAACAATGGTTGGCATACTCAGGATTAGAAGGATCAAAGGAAAAAATTATATGGGTGTCATCAGCGTAAATATGATGTTTTGAATGTTTGAAACACTTAACAAGTTGACACATATAGATAGAATAAAAAAGGAAACTCAAAATACTTCCCTATGGAACTTCAGATAAAAGACTCCCATCCTCTGATTATTTGCCATCTATACAAACCCCCTGTTTCCTATCAGTGACAAAGCTGTTCATGAGATCCACCGCCTTAGAAGAAAATTCTACAAAACCAAGAATTGACAACAAGATCTCATGATTAAGCCTGTTGAAAGCCTTGCTGTAATCCAACATAATCAACACCGTCGACATGCTTTCGTTCAAGGATCTGAAAATGTCATCGGTTACATCACAAAGTGCAGTCGATTGTTTTATAGGAATTACAGAATTATATATCAAGAATAAATTGATCTGCAACTCCAGACACTTTTTAAGAACCTTAGACAAAACTGGCAAAATTGATATTGACCGAAGGTCGCTATAATCCTTGGGATTTTCACTTTAGCTAACGGCAGAATGTTAGCTTGTTTCCAGAGGGTGGGACATTCCCCAGTTAGTATAAAAGTATTAATAATTATATTGGTAGTATGCAGTATAATATATGGGCAGCAAAACATTATAACTCCCACATTTAAATTATCTCGTTTACTCAAAATTTTTATAATGTCGATCTGTGAATCCGGAGCAAAATTAAATGAATCCTTTGTTAACCTATAATAACGATAATAATTTAGAAGTTCAAGATCAGTGTTAAAGAAGATTCCGTTTTCTGTAAAGTGAGAGTTTATAATATGGTTGACATTTCTAAGGTTTCCAGGAATTAAAGAATTTTTTGACTTAGAAATCCGATATTTCTCATAATATTCCATTTTTCTTTGATATTACTGTTTCTTAGTTTAAAGTTTAAATAAGCTTTTTTTTTGCTCTAAAAGTTGTAGTGGTGTAGTGTCGTAGTTGCTTGTAATATGTCCAGTGAACAGGATTGTTAGTTTGTCAAAATCTTTTTAGGGCTTTATTACAAAGTTTAATCAAAAGACGAATATTATTAGTTGTCCAAGGTACGTAAGGCTTTGTCTTATCTTTTACATTTCTTGCTGGTGCGTGACGATCAAAAAACAGAAGAATATTTGAAGAGAAGAAATTAACTTCATCGTTAACATTTTGCAAGTTAAATAGAATATTCCAGTTAATGTGCCTTATCATTTTGAAAATTGTCACTATCAATATTTTTAATATCACGGTAGCTAAAATTGTTGGAGGGCAGGTTATCCAATTTATCAAAATGTAAAGTGCAATAACTTTTTAAAGAATTTTAAAATTAAATTGTGTAGTCAATATATTAAAAGCGATACTGCTATTTTCTATTCAGGAAAAATTTGGCATGAAGCTAAAAACATAACTGAAGCCGATCTAAATTTTATATTCAGGTGGTTTCGAGACATCCTGCTGACATTAATTTAGTTAAAAACGAATATTCTGACATTTTGCTTTTCATACAGGTACGCGAATTTCAATTTTTTATTTTAGGAAAGTTGGAAGAACAGGCTCGATTAAATTTCTATAAGGAATAATGATGGATGAACATTTGGGAAATATATATTGTGGCATAATCTTAAGGTAAAATGTAAAATGTTGTTTAGAGTTTTGATGCTATTTAACAAAAATAAAATATTATAATTAAAATTAAATATAAGTTGCAAACTGTAAAACAAAACCTATAACACGGGTTAAAAACGATAATATCGTTGTTTCGGTAAGCAAGAAAGATATGGGCCATAGATATATTGAATAATTAAGCTAGAAGTTTTACTAGCTTTCGATCTTACCCGATTGAGAAAATAAAACTTATTTATGATTTATATAGTTATATATTATACAAACTAAGCAATAAAATAAGTATGTATAATAGTAAGTATGTAGTAATAATATAAGTATAAATTACATACCTAAGAAAGAACCTGAAAATAGAACACAATGGAATGCTAAAAATAATTTCTGTGCGAGTTATTATTTATCAGATTACACACAATTTTGTTCAATTTTATTCAATATTAAGCTGATTTGAATTTATTATTAGCATATTGTTTATTAAGCTACGAATTAAAAATAGCGAAATTAAAAATGAAAATAGTTATTTAAATGGGTAATTTACGAGAACAGGTCTACTTTTCCAGCACAAAAAGCTATACAATTTTGGCTATTATCTAAAAATTAAGTTTAAGGCTCAAATCCAAATGTCTTTATTAGCATTCAAGTAAATTTAAAAATGGAAGGGCGGTTAAACTTTGGAACACTTTAACGCTAATTAATGGCTAAATAGGCTTGCCGCACAATATTTCGTAATTGGTATTATCGAACAGAAATTTTAATAATTTTTACATAAGATTGCATAATAAGGAATTTATGTTGTTTTTATTCGTTATTTAGAGAAAATTAATCTTTGTGTCGATTAGACAATACTGGTGAAGAAATCTTTTAGTGTTATAGAAGCGGGCAAAAGAGATATTGCGAAATGTGTATAGGCACTTAAGAAAATCTATACAATTTTCCGACTTAAGATAAATAAGAAACAAATTCTATGAATGTGAAAAAGTTTAAAGAACTTTGCTCTATTTTTGTTTCACTTATTTTAATTAGAATGGCTTAAAAAGTAAATAACAAAGCGAAAATAGATTTTAATACTACTTTTGGGAAAACTAGATGTGGTGCAAGCAGACTTTGTCTCAAAATTGTCTCCATGATATGATTATTTCTACGAAATAAGTTTTAAGATTTTTTATTTCATTTTCTTCTGAACAAAGTTTTTTTTATAATTATGCAAATTTATTAAAAATATTTTTAGGGTTTAGTTAGTTTTATATGTATTAATATTATTTATTTGTACAGGGTGTCCCAAAATGAGTGGACGAAACACGAACCCTGTATTCTCCGGTCAAAAATAACCTCACTTTTTCCTATAAACATATATCGGCAAACGCCTCCCAAGGGAGCTACGCCCCTTTTAAAGGGGGAACTTGAAGATGGTTTTTTCCACTTATTTTCGAAACGGGTAAATATAAAAATTTTAAATTTTGGTATTCTCCCAATTTTGATATGCTGAATTTAGTTGTCATTTCATAATTTTCATTATTTAGTCAGGTGCGTATCATTTAGGGGGTGAGCCTAAAAAATACTTAAAAAAAATTGTTTGCAAAGTTTTTATTTTTTTTCTCTAAATTTTAAAAATATAAAGCTTTGTACGTAAAAAAGTACCTCTTGGTCAATAACGCTAGGAATTACCATTTTCGAGAAAAACGCATTTAAAAATAACGCTGCATAGTATTATTAATAAAAATTTTTATTAAAACTCAATAGCACGCTTCAAAAGTAAATTGACAAATAAAATTGCAAACAGATAAAAATACTAATTTATGTGAGAGAAATGTTCAAACAAGTTTTCGTTTTCCTAAATACATAACCTGGATCTTTTTTGAATGTTTTGGGTCGATCTAAGAATTTCAAATCGGTTTTCTCTTATTTGGCCTGCAGCTGCGAGAATTCGCCTCTGAAGCTCTTTTGGAGTATCAATTTCGGTGGCATAAATAATATTGCACATATTACCCCAAATATAATAATCCAGAGGATTAAGGTCGGGCGATCGTGCAGGCCAGTTTATTGGACCACCTCGGCCTATCCATCTGCCTGTAAAATTATTGTCCAGCCAGTTTCTCACCTGTCGACTGTAGTGAGCTGGTGCCCCATCATGCTGAAAAATCATTTCCAGCCGAGTTTTTATGGGAATATCGTCTAGTAAATCTCTGAGATTGTTTTGAAGAAAATTTAAATAATGACGACCAGTTAACCTGTGTGGCAAAATAATTGGGCCTATCAATTTATCTCCTATCAAACTCGTCTATGAAAATCTATGCTGAAAGTTAGTTCGTCGAACTACTCTCGGATTCTCGATGCTTCAAAAATGAGTATTACGGCTGTTAAAGCCCTTACTCCTAGAAAAAGTTGCCTCATCTGACCACAAAATTTTTTGACGAAGATTTGGGTGATTTAAAATCCAATTACAAAAGTCTACTCGAGCTGGAAAATCTTCTTCTTCTAACTCCTGAACCCTTTTATAATGGAAAAGATGGTATCCTAACATCTTAGTCATTCTTCCAATCTGAAATTATTTTTAAATATTTTAAATTGCATAGGAAATAAGCCTAAACCTTAGTAAGCCACTAAACATTCCAGTTAGTCGTCAAAAGGATTTGTTTTGGGGTGTTTGATGTTTGTGATAAGACTTATCCAAGTAAATAAAGTAAATAATAATAATAATAGTAATTAGAATATTTTGGAATGAATTTAATGCGATCCCACGATAATAATTAATAACAACACTATTTATACCAATCTCAATTTTCAGTTATAAGTACTTCAAATTTAATTTTTGGATAACAAATTAGGTACTTAATTATTTATTTATCATATTTAATTTTACTAACATTTGACTTTAAGATATTGGTAATCTCTTCTAAGGTTCTCAATGATATTTGAGGGTTTTCTTCAATTAAATTCAGTACTTCCCCATAACCATCTACACTTTACAACTTACTTTTAATTACAAAGTTTTATAATTTTTTGTTCTCTACAAAAATTCACCCTAATTTTACTTTAATTTATTTTTTATGACGTTTGATATCTTGGTAACGGCTATCAACCTTTTCTTTAAATATGAACCTGAATTTTTTATAACTTATTTTGAAAGCGTTTTTTATTCCCTTTAAAATGATGGATCTCATTTATACGTTTCCCAACGTTTCGACATATTAATAACCATCACCAGGAATTTTTCCTTAATGCGGATCTGACTTTTTTCATTCCCAAAAAACTTAAATACTTTCAAATATTTATTCTTTTCTTCATGATTTAAGATTTAATTAATTAAAAGATTAAGCTTACTAAAAACTAGTGGCTATTTGTGTTAAACCCGATAAACCCTGATCTAAATATGTTAAAAAATATAGCTTTAGATTATAATACTTGTCAATGTTATTCGATCAATTTAGTTGTGAGAGTAGTTGAAGTCTGTGTTGTCATGGTTACCTAACAAAAATAATATTTTTGACAGAAGTCATCAAGCTTTCGCGTCAGTTTTTATTCACGTTAATATTTATTGGATTGGTAATAACGGTCCTATAAATTGGCCCGCAAGATCGCCTGATATAATACCCTTGGATTTATCCATATGTGATTTTATTAAGAACTAGGTTTATCAAACTACGCGTCAAAATTTAGAGGATCTAAGTTTTAAAATCAGAGAAGCGTGCAATAAAATTTCTTTAAAAATATTTTAATCAATATGCGCGAAAATACTTAGAAAATAATAGTTGTTATTTGGAACCCTTAGATTAATAACAATTCATTTCGTAATTATGTACATATTATTTAATAGCCTTTATTTATTATAAATAAGTTCTGGATTTTTGTTTATTATTATATTGTTTATTAAAAGTAAATTTATTATAAAAATAGTCAGACCATTGTTGTAATATTTATTTTCTTTTAATTATCTCGCTATTTATAAGCAATAATGTTATTAACAAATTGTACATTCTTTAAAGGTTTAAAAACCAAATAATTTTGTGTCTAAAATGGAGTTATTATTAACATTATCACTTTCATATTGATTTAGAGTTTATAAATATTTTTAAATAACTACCTACCAAAAAGATAAAATTTTGACTGTATTAATAAGTAATTAATTTATAATTTAAGAAAAATTAGGCCCCCATTAAGGAAAAAAATCTTATGATACTTATTAATACGTCGAACCGTTGGGAAACATATGAATGAGATACATAATTTTAAAGGAAATAAAAAATGCTTTTAAAATAAGTTATAAAAAGTGACGGTCCGTATTTAAAAAAAAGAAGTTGATAGCCGCTACCAAGATACCAAACCTCATAAAAAAACATTAAAGGTGAAGTTTTGCAGAGCACAAAAAATTATAACACTTTTTAATTAAAATAAAATTTCTAAAATCAATAGTTTTAGACATAAAAATTAAAACGAAATTTGGCGTTCTTTATAAATCACCCTGTAATTCACGAACTAACAAACATTTTGCAACGCTGTAAAAGGATTTAGAATATCCATCAAAATTGGCAACTTTTTTCTGGTTTAACCGCCCTCGTATCTCCTATAGTTTCGGAAATAGCAATAGGACACCCTGTATATTTATAGATATACTATTGTCTTTTGTCTACGTATCAGTGTAGCTATGGACTTTTTAGTTGGGAATACTCCTCATATACAAATAGAGTATGTAGGCTAAACAGAAATATTATTCGTCTGACATTTAATAAGGGATACAGAGCAGATAAATCACTTGCTTCTAAAACTAATAGTCTTATATACGTTATCAGCTATATACAAGGTGTCCGGAAAGTCAACGATAATACTGAAGGGGCTGATAGAGCGACTCATAAGCACCCAGAAAAACATAAAATGACCTTAGTAAAAAATCGATGGTTTTCGAGATATTGGTACTTTAGTGGAAGTCACCAAAATCCTACTCTTGGATCAGATTTTCGATTGTCACGCCTTTAAAATAGATATTTTTTAAAATCTCTTTTTAGCTATGCAACACTGAATAGCCATTTTACTGATCAAAGACAAACATTAAACTAAACGGCCAAAAAATTTAATAAGAAATCTATTCTAAAATAAAGTATAACTTATTTTTATTTTTTAAACTTTGAATTTGACCGCTTATACTGGATCGAAAAATTGTACGGCAACCCGGCTAATACCTTAAAAAGTTTGCTGATTTAATTTAATTTTAAAATTACTCAATATGTTTTAAAAAAAGGTTTACTGTAATTGTGATAGAGTGAAAGATAAACCTAATCTACCTTATGAAAAAAATAAAACAAAGATATAATTATGTTATGTTCAAAAAATATTTTTATTTAACTTAAAAAAAATGTAAAAATCAAATAATATGTTCGAACTGTCTACCACCAACGTGAATGCAGGCGTGGCATCTTTTAATAAATGGCCTATTAATCCATCTTGCATTCCTGGCAGCGTTAAGATCTTGGGCTGCATCATTTATTCGCTGCCGTAATTCAGCAATATTATTTATTGGTCTTGCATAAACCTTTTCTTTTATGCAACCCCAGTAAAAAAATCCAGAGGGTTTAGGTCTGGAGAGCTGGGAGGCCATAAAATTGGATCAAGTCGGCCGATCCATCTGTTGGGGTATGTTTGGTTTAAACGCCGACGAATTTCATGGGCATAATGTGCCGAGCAACCATCATTTTGGAACCACATTATTCGGCGACTGGCCAAAGGAACATTTTCTGAAAGAATTGGTAGATTGTTTCGACAAAAATCTAATTAAGCCTGCCAGTTCAAATTTTCTGGTAATTCGAATGGGCCAATTACACGTCCGTTCAAGATACCGGTCCACAAGTTTACTTTAAATCGCTACTGTGACCTTTCTTCTCGAATAGAGTGGGGATTTTCCAACGCATAAGTGTGCAAATTGTGCATGTTCATAAAGCCATCCTTTTTGAATGTACTCTCATTCGACCACAGTATATTATTTAAAAAATTCGGATCCTCTTGATTTTTTTGCAACATTCTGCGGCAAAATTGTAGGCGTGGTTCGTAGTCTCGAGGCAGTAGGCTTTGCACTCGTTGAACATGATAAGGGTGATATTGAAATCGCCTAGTGATGTCGTTTACTACCGATTTCGGTATCCCTGTTCTTCTTTCGATTGCTCGTGCCGAAGTAGTCGGATCATTTTCAATTTCTTCTAAAACTTGATCAACATAATCAATACGAGGTCTTCCCTCTCGAACAAGAGCATGAGGCATTCTGCCTTCGGAATATGAGCGGTGAACAATGATAAATATCGTGTATTTATAGTCAGGATATCGGGCCAAATTCGGATATCTTTCTTGATACAGATTAGATGCTGCTAGAGCATTTCCTCTGCATTCACCATAAATGAGATGCATGTTTGCATATTCTTGGGCGGTATACGGCAAGGGCATAATAAATGATTAACCAATAAAACAAACAGCTCAAAGAACACAATCCACAGGAAAATTAACTGAAAAACAAATCCAAAGCAAAAGGTAATAGAAACGTTAGGATACAAGCAAAAAAAGTAGTTAGTTTACGGACTACTGTAAACAAACTAAATTCCAAAAATATTTGTTGTTTATTGCTATGGTGATAAGAATTACCTTCGCTCTTGATTTTTTAAATTTTTAAGTTAAATAAAAACATTTTAAACATAACTTAAAAAATTGTTTAATTTTTTTACAATGATATCATAAGCTGAATTAGGGTTATTTTTTACTATAACACAATAATAGTAAACTGTTAAAAAAACATTTAGGTAATTTTAAAAAGTAGATTAAATGAGCAAACTTTTTAAGGTATTAGCCGGGTTGCCGTACAATTTTTCGGTCCAGTATGAGCGGTTAAATTGAAAGTTTAAAAAATAAAAATAAGTAATACTTTATTTTAGAATAGATTTCATATTAATTTTTTTGGCTGTTTAGTTTAATGTTTGTCTTTGATCAGTAAAATGACTATTCATTTTTAAGGCATGACAATCGAAAATCTGATCCAAGAGTAGGATTTTGGTGACTTCCACTAAAGTGCCAACATCTCGAAAACCATCGATTTTTTACTAAGGTCATTTTATGTTTTTCTGGGTGCTTATGAGTTGCTCCATCAGCCTTTTCAGTATTATCGTTGACTTTTCGGATACCCTGTATATTTTTGAGTCTTTATTATAATAAAATAAATTTAGGAAAAAATGCACATCATTAAAATTTTTATGAGAAATATTTAGTTAAACTTTCGCACAGTTTCTTATACAGGGACTAGGTGTAGTGTTAAATATTATAAACCTCTTTTCTTTAATAAATTATTAAGAGAATTACAATTTCTTGAATATAAAAAGTTTAATTAGGTTATAAAAAAAAATTGGAGATTTTAAAAAAGAAAGGGTTGTTATACTATCTCTGCTTAAATTTTTTTGGCTCAATGTTGAAAATTTTACAATATTTTCGAAAAACGTAATGTAACATTTAAAATATTTGAGATAAAAGTCATTTAATGTATCCGTGATCAAGCAAATATGTTATAAAATCATATAATATATGAGTATGAATTTGACTGTGAATTTAGAAAAGCAGTTATAGTTTGGAAAAACCTAGATGAACAATAACGATTTATTTAAGAAAATTATAACATTTTAAGGTATGCTTTGACATTTTTAATAGTATACCCTATTTAATATTACAATTTAAAATTAAGTGTAAACAGTTAAAAAAAAATTAGTTTATCTGTAAGTAATATTCGTTTAATCATAGAGTATATCAGGGAGAGTTTTAGAATTAATATTCTTCAAATTTTATGAAAAAAAAATATTAAAAACTTTCTGATATCCACATGAATTTATAAGAAGTACAATAAGGCTACGATAATAATCCTGTTGTCTCTCTTAATAAATGCGGCTCAAAGTATGGAAATTGAAAAAAATTAAAGAAACTAAAAATATCATTCTTAGTCCTAAAAAAAATAAATTCTAATGTTTTTTTATAACCCATTTGTAATATTAATTTTAAGCAAATATGCAAAGGCTATTTAAAGGTTAGTTCAGGTATTTAAACTACTTAGGTTATTTAATTGGTAAATACATATCAATTAGAATCTTTTTGTCTTTCAAGAGAATTTTTGATTAACTAAGACTCGTATAACTTAATAATATAAACTATTAACTTAATAATAGTCCTACCATGCAATAATGCAGAAAGTGATCTGTTACTATGCTTCTATTAAATTATATTTGTTTTTGATATATTAAGTTTCAGTATATTTTACCGATACTATCTCGATATTAATACGATTAAACCCGCCTATAACAGTGTTTTTTTTTGCTAGAATGCATTATTTTATACAGTATTTAACTCTAGATTTATTTATATTTCTGCGATTCATCTATACTATATTTGCGTATATGATAAACAGCTATTTCAAGCTTTTTCAGATCAAATAAAAATAAAAAAGCCATCTTAATAATTTGCTTAATACATCAAATTATTGATTGCGTAAATGTCATCATCATAACGCGTATACTTATTATAAAAGTCATTTCTTATGCCCTGATAACAGATGTACAAATTCATTTAAAATAAAAATTAAGTTCAAGGATGAACATATATTTTTTTTAAACTTTATTTTGAATGATAAATTGAAATTTAAGAAATATTTAAATATGTGTTTAAGAAGAGTATTTTGTAAACTTAATTGATATTCACAGGGATATTTGCTGAAATGCCCTATTTTACTATTAAATTTTAATTTCGTGGATGTCGGGTATGATTGCTTTCTGGACTGTAATATTAATAGAATTTATAATATACAAGAGTTTTGTTTACGTCTGATATTTGGAATACGATGGATTTCTATGGCTTAGAGACATCCTTTGTACTTTATCTGCATTAAGATTACCATAAATTTTTCCAGGGTGAAGTACCATTATGCAAAGCAAAATAATTGGCGAAGGGTCCTGTTTACTTCACAATCTTTATTTAAAAAATCCCGACGCGTTATATACGTCTTTTATATGTCTTATTATACGTCTCGAACGATATTCGGTTGTTAAACCATTATCAAGGGAAAACTATGTAAGTAAAAATATTAAAGGTTGCTATTAATCTAATAAATTAATTAAAGACATAGCAATGACAATACATTTTTTAAGCAATCTTTTAGCCAACTACCTAAATAATAGGCAGCTGAGTTTATAAAACTAACAACTGGTCTAATTGGAAAGTTTATCTTACCATATAATTACGAAGTTTTTGAATTCATGGGAATTAAAGGTTTATTTTCCATTAATTCCTGAAAGCTTTTTTCAGAATTTTTTTTTTCAGATTAGTAGTATATGCCATATCTTTAATTAATGCCTCAAAATTTTTGCTAGATGTAATAAAATCAAATAATTTATTTTGATATTCATTTTTATCTAGAATAACTAATCAGTTGTTCTTATCTACTTTTCTCAAAACTAAATCATGAGTTTTAATCTTTCGTTTAATTAAAAAAAGTGTTTTTGATTCTTTGTTGCAATTTTTTGCACGTCTCTTATCTGACTTGCCTATCTTGCTAATCAATTGTCTACAATAACCTCTTATGGAATTTGTTAATTCAAACGTATCAGAACCTAAAGCCACTTTTATGTCAGCCAATAATGAAGTAATACTCTTTTCATCATAACATATTTTTAGACTATATTTAAGACCATTTTCTAAGATTTTTAGCTCTAAGGATGAAAATTGATAGTTAGATAAATTCAAAACTTTTGGGTGGAAAACATGGTCTAAAAATTCACGTTGATATTACCGTATTTCGTTCCTGTTTTGCTTGAATAAAAGTTCTTATTTTTTATTATTTCAAAAGTGCTTAGTTTTAAATTTATTAACTCTAAGTTCTAGGTTATTTTTAAAAAGCATTTTCTTCAACGTTGGATAAATGGGTGTATAACAAAGACAAAATGAAATTGATTTTTAAAATTAGTAGGGACTTTTTGGAGAGGAGATCACATTTTATTTTCTTCTTTTAGAGCTAGTCATTTTAGCACTTTTAGCTTTTGCAAACTGTATAATGATCTGAAAGATAAATACGTTTTCTTCTTAAACCTGTATTCTAAATACTGTGGGGGGATTCTTTTCTTTAAACACTGCAAATTAAACCCAATAATATGTCCCTCGATTTTTCCTCTTTTATAAGACAGTTTTGTGTTTGTTTGAATTGCTGAAGTAGGTTGTCCGGACTTAAATTTGTAATATTACAATAGATTTCTCTAGGGTAAAGTACCATTATGCTAAGCAAAATAATAGGCGAAGGGTCCTGTTTTCTTTACAATCTTGATTTTAAAAAATCCCGACGCGTTTCGGTTGTTAAACTATTGTCAAGGGAAAATATGTAAGTAAAAATATAAAAAGGTGTTATTAAACTAATGTTTCCACCCAAAAGTTTTGAATTTATGTGCCAATTTTCTTCAATAGAGCTAAAATTCTTAGAAAATGGTTTTAAATATAGCCCAAAAATATGTTATGATGAAAAGAGTATTACTTCATTATTGACTGACATAGAAGTAGCTTTAGGTTCTGATACGTTTGAGTTAACAAATTCCATAAGAGGTTATTGTAGACAATTAATTAGCAAGATAGGCAAGTCAGATAACAGACACGCAGAAAATTGCAACAAAGATTCAAAAACACTTTTTTTAATTAAACGAAAGAATAAAACTCATGACTTATGTGATAAGATGTTTTTAGGTTAATGTATTATTATGTGTGTGCCGTTGTTTTTAACCTTTTTATGGACATTTTGTGATAACATCATGTAAGTTTTACTATGTTTTTAATTAATTTATTAGTTTAATAATACCCTTTTATATTTTTATTTACATAGTCTTCCCTTGACAATGTGTAACAACCGAAACGCGTCGGGATTTTTGAAATAAAGATTGCGACGTATACAGAACCCTTTGCCTATTATTTTGCTTTACTTTATCTGCATATTTTATAAAACAATTATAGGCAAATATCCACCTGTATTAAAAAATTGGATTTCATACAGATTCAAAAAAATCAGCCATAGTTCATAAAGATACTAATTGTTTAAGTTATACCGTTAAATAAAACTATAACACAAAATCCTTTAAAGGCATCATAATACTAGACAACAACATAACAAACACTGGTCATCATCAGTGTTTTAAATAATAAAACTAACTAAAGAAAAACATATATGTAAGTATGACATGTATGGAGAAAATATAAACATTTTGCCAAGCAACAGGACTTGAATATCTTTTGTACGAACACAACTTAACCAAAGTATTGACCATGAGTACATAAATTACTACATCGGAAAAGTCTCTTAACACGACTCTTAAAACGTCTCTTTTAAGGTGATTGAAAAAAAAACAATTAAATGTAAAATGTATGATTACATTTTTTACCTTACCGCCACATCACAGCAAACTCTTTCTTTTTTCTTTTAATAATTAGTACACAAATGCAACCCAAATAAAGATAAAACTAAAAATAATAATCAACAAAGTACATACCTGTATTTCTTAAGTTAGATTTGCCGCATAGTTTTTGTAAATCCCTAACAATATTATTTAATCTTGCCCTCAAAACTAGAAAGTTTCCTTTACTTCCAAGAAAAAATATAAAATAATTTATCTACATAAAAATTCCAATATAAATATCTTATCGAAAAGTATAGACCTACGACTTATATTAATACATTTTTTAAAGTTTTTGTGTGGCTCTTAATCAGTATTGCGTTCTCCTATGAAATATATTGTAAATACTCAACAATATCGTTGCAGAAAAGTCAGATTTCACTTCTACTCTTATATCGATCACGGACTGTACTTTAAAATCTATAAATAAAAATTCTTAAGCTAACGTAGCCTATACAAATTCCAATCGCCTTAACTATTGCATTCTTACATCAAATATTTTTGATCAATTTGGCCTTGCATCTCATTCAACTTTTTATCTCTATGCATTTTACTAAACATTGTCAATATGCTGAATGCTTCGGATATAGCTCAATTAAAACATTTGAATTATTAAGATAATAACTCATTCAGATGTAGCACAGGGCTATATTAGGACATTTGCTCTTCAACGCATTCATAATTCATAAATAACATTGGTAAGGATATACAGGGTGTTTCAGAACTATGGAATCAAACTTCTAGGAGTTGTTCAGTGCAACAGTAGAATCCATTTGAGTATAGGAACCCATGTCCGGAAATGTGTCACTACACCACTACGGCCCTAAGATGCGTTTAAATTTAGAAAAAATATTAATTACCTAAATAGGATCTGATGCATTTATTTTTACCTTTTGTATATGATACCATTACAACAATTGTTCAAAATGTCTTCCTCTAACCTCAATACGCCGATTTAAATGCCGCACATGATTTCGGCGGACTACACTAAAAATTTTATCCTCGTTTTGAATGATTTCAAATGCTGCTGTTATTCGTCCAATTAAGTCTAGCTCTGATTCTACTGGAGTTTCGTAGACTAAAGACTTTACATGTCCCACAAGAAAAAATCGAACGACGTTAAATCGGGTGACCTAGGAGGCCAAGAAACTGCTCCGCCTCTGGCAATCGAACGGTGCCCAAACCGCTGAGCCAAATACTTGCGTACTTGTACAGGAAAGTGAGCCGGCGCTCCATCATGCTAAAACCACATTTGCTGTCTAACGTTTAGTGGAACATTTTCAAGAAGTTCTGGGAGAACTTCCTCCAAGAAACGCAGATAAATAGGTCCTGTTAACCGTTCCGGTAGAAGGTATGACCCAATTAAATAATCATCAACAATGCCTGCCCATACGTTGACAGACCAACGATTCTGATGTTTTCTTGGAAAAATTGCATAAGGACTTTCTTCGTCCCAAACATGGCTCTACTCCTACTATTAAAAATACCGTCTCTTATGAAAGAGGCTTCATCGGTCCACAAAACATATCGTAAAAAATTTGGTTGTGCAATGATGTGATCCAGAAGCCATCGACAAAATTGAACTCTAGGATAATAATCAGCTGCAGTCATACCCTGAACTTTCTGGAAGTGGTAAGGATGGAGTTGTTGCTCGTGTAGTAACCGCCAGACAGAAGCGTTACTCGTATTCATATTCTTAGCGACGTCACGTGTGCTATTTGATGGTTCATCGGCAGCTCGCTGAAGCACCTCGTCTTCAAATTCGACCGTTCTTAGGGTTCGAGCAACACCAGCATCATGCATCTTGGTCTTAAACATGCCTGTCTCAGCGAGCCGCCGATAAACCGCAATAAACTTTTTGTATCCAGGATGCTGTCGTTCGGGATAACGTTCATGATACAACCGCATAAATTTTTAAAAATTGTAAGCTATAAAATGTTTAAACATGACATTGAGAATTGACATTGATAAGCGTTGATTTTAAACAATTGTTGTTATCGTATCATGTACAAAAGGTAAAAATAAATGCAGCAGATTCTATTTAGGTAATTAATGTTTTTTATAAATTTTAACGCGTCTTAGGGCCGTAGTGGCGTAGTGACGCATTTCCGGACATGGGTTCCTCTACTCAAATGGATTCTTCTGTTGTACTGAATAACCCCCAGAAGTTTGATCCCATAGTTCTGAAACACCCTGTATAGGTAAATGGTTTATTTAAATAGTGATCTATAATAAATATTATGTTGCAATGGCAAAAATTGATAATATTGAAAACTCCAAGCAGTCACTAGTTTAGTTGAAGTCTGGTGCAAGGAAAATCAACTTGCCCTTAAACGGCTCTAAATGTAAGTTCGCTTGGAGACGTTTAATTCAGGAACTCCTAAATCATTGATAATTTCTTGTAATTTTCTTGTATTTATTTAAATGTTAAATATTCTCCATAACTAGAGTCTCCATATAATCAAAACGATATTCAGGACTTGGGAAATATGTAGCTTAAATTTTCTAAACTTTTTTCTAGATTCAATGTGAAGATTTAGCTAAGGATCAACTTTATCTGGTATTCACATAATCATTTAATTAAAAGATATCAAGTAAGAAATAATACAAGAACGAAATAATACGTTAGATTTACAATTTTTATATAAATTAATTACGGATTCGCTTAAGATCTTGCGACTTCTAAATCTACATACTCCTTAACTTAAAAGGCGCATTAACAAATTTTTCCTTTTATGAAGAACCTATAATAAATAAAATTCTATACAAGATTAATGCGATATTATTAGATATTATGAATTGGAAACTATGAATTGGTTAAAATTGAATAGAGCGTCTAGCCTAGATATTTTCGCTTTCTTTTTACTTTTCTATATTTAATAATATATTCGATCAACAGTTAAAATTTATTCACTTTTCGTAACAATCAAATCTGTCCAAGGAGTTAAAGGAATTCGTTATACAAAGTCATATTTAAAAAATTTTAGCATACCGCTTATTTAATAGTCGATAAATGCATACTCTCTCTGATTTATTTTCCAATCTTCGAGCTAACTGGATTAAGTATCCGACGATGTTCGGGATTGATTGGTCTTTAGATTCAGGATGTCGGTGCATAATATCTATTGAAATGTAATTCCATTTGCTGTGACTGCAATTACGAATCAACAATTTTATTTTGAGTCTGGGTAGTGATACGATTTCTGCTCTAACCTCGATGAGCTTCATACATCTTTCCTATCTCAAAGAAAACCTATGTATGACTTGTCAAACATCTAGGCTTTTTTGTGTGAGGGAATTCGGCAGGGTAAAATTTTAAAAATCATAATCTTTTATAAGAAGTTCATATTACAGCCCTGAAAATTATGTTTTGTTTTGATAAGAATTTTTATTGTATATTATAAACAAATCATATATAATAAAAATTCACTTTGTCAATAAATTTTAAATTTATATTGCATTTTTTCTTGGTTAATGTACTTTACTATTCTAATTTATGTGATGCTACACAACCATTTAATTGACTGTACACTTACATAGAATTCAGATAAATCAGGTAACGGACTACAAGCAAGTCCACGATCTATATCAGCATACATAACATAATAATAATTGTCGTACCGGATATGAGACCGCGTGCTAAAATATAGGATGCTTTGGTACCTAATTGCCTAATTGTAGAATGAATGTGACGGACAATTAAAATGGGGTGAGGACTATTACATCTGGCTTAGAGTAGTTTGTGGTTAAAATTAATTAATTGTCGTTAAAATGAAAGCAAAGGTATTGTTATATACATATATATAAATATATATACAGGGTGTTCATTTGAAAACTTAAAAAAACACCAAAATACGTCAAAAGGTTTGTCAAGGGAGACAACTTTCTAACCTAAAAGTACTTCACCCCCTTTCACCCTCTGCCCTTAAAAATTTTAAATGGCAAGGGGTATCGAGTAATAGCTTGTTTAAAATGTTTTTCGAAGTCTTTTATTTTGACGTTTGATTTTTTTAAATCGGTCGACTCGTTTTCGAGAAAATTAGAAAAATCTTTGTTTATCTTAATTTGTTCAGATAGAAAACAAAAACATGAAAATATCAGTTTTTATTTCAATAAGTGTTCAAAATGTTGCCCGTGAGGGTTTGCCAAATCTACAATTCATTTAAAATTTAAAACGAAAACTACCAACATAAACAGCAATTCCGAAGGTTAGACGTGGAAAAAACTAAATAACAACCTGAATTTTTTTTCGCATTCTTTTCATCAACACAGATATCCTGGGTGAACTGTATTTATTGTTATACCTGCTTAGTTATTTATAGTTGCTAAGGAAAATAAAGAATTTATTTTGGCGTCAGTTACATTTGTGACAGTCTTGGAATAGTGAAAATTTATTTATTGAATTGAAGATTTTACTTCCAAAATGGTTTACACACTAGCCGAAAGAGTGGAAATTATTCTAATTTATGGTGCCCAAAATCAATGTGCTCGGCAAACTGCCGTCACGTTTAACGCCAGACATCCGGAGAAGATAACTTCGCATATGTATGTTTTGGACCTTGTTACTAAGTTTACTGAAATTGGATCTGTTGCAAATAAAAAACGTGATCATCGGCGAATTTTGGATGAAGCCGCTTGGTTGGTTGAAGTTTTGGGTCATTTTGGAATAAATCCTAATACTTCATTACGCAAAATTGTTGCTGCCACTGGTATTTTATTAGGCTCTGTTCACACAGTTACCAAACTTCATAAATTTCATCCATTAAAAATAAAAATATTGCAAGAGTTACCCGAAGACGATTTCGATAGGCGAGTTGAGTTTTGTGAAAAAATGACTGAAGCGATTAATGATAATACTATTCATGTAATGAATATCTGCTTCAGCGATAAATGCACATTTTATCTAAATGGATTTATTAATAAGCATAACTGTAGATATTGGAACAATAAAAGTCCTCATGCATTTGTAAAAGGGCATACCCAGTACCCTCAAAAAATTAATGTATGGGCAGGCATTTTAAGAAATAAAGTGATTGGGCCATTATTTATTAACGGAAATTTAAATGGACACGGTTATTTGGATATGTTGGAAAATATCATCAATCCGCTTATCACTGAATTCATTGAAAACCAAATCGATGATGATGGAAACCCTATACTTGATAAGGCTGAAATATATTTTGAGCAAGATGGCGCTCATCCTCACTATGGCAATGGCTAGACGACGAGTTTCCAGATAAATAGATAGGGCGAAGGGGGCCTATAGAATGGCCTGCTAGATCTCCTAATATAAAATCGTTAGACTTTTTTTTATGGGGTCATTTGAAATCTATTGTGTTTACTCCCTAACCTGAAAGTTTGGATGAACTTCGTCAACGCATCATCGACAGCTACCAACAACATGTTTTTGAAAATGTCCGTCAGGAATTTGAATATCGCCTATATTATTGTTTGGCCAAAAACGGGCAATATTTTGAACACTTATTGAAATATGTTTTTTATCTGAACAAATTTTAAGATATACAAAGATTTTTCTAATTTTCTCGAAAACGAATCGACCGATTTAAAAAAATCAAACGTCAAAATCAAAGACTTAGAAACGCATTTTAAATAAGCTATTACTCGATACCCCTTGCCATTTAAAATTTTTAAGGAGATGACCCTAGGGGCAGAGGGTGAAAGGGGGTGAAGTAATTTTAGGTTAGAAAGTTGTCCCCCTTGACAAACATTTTGACGTATTTCGGCGTTTTTTTTAAACAGTGGTTTTTGATAAATTCGTGGTTAGAAGTTTTCAATTGAACACCCTGTATATAAACAGGGGTGTCCCACAATTAATGTCACAGGCCCAAATTTTTTATTTTCAAATATAAGTTTTAGGACCACTACCTAAAATTACTTAAAAACCTACTACCGAAAAATTCATCCCTTAAAAACCACGCCAATGTTTTTTTTCAAATGGCACCACCATTATTTTATCTAATATTTGAAATACTTGTAAAATTATTAATTCAATTTAATTTTTGTTTGACATTTTAAAAGTTAAAATACTTCTGTTGCAAAAATTAAAATAGCAAGTTTCTTTTTTAATTCAGTGTATTTATTATATAATATTTTAACATCATATTAATCTGTTTTACAAAATTTAGATCTATTATTTCACTAAATGCTCAATTGTAAATGTTTTATCAACTTCCACACAAGCTTCATATCGCCGAAAAATTTCTCTTGTGCAAGCTGCAGTTATCATGGAAGCAGTTATTGTTCGATAGGCTTCACGAATTCGATTGTTAAGCTCTTTAAGGTTATTAGATGGCCGTCGATAAACAATATCTTTTAAGTAACCCCAGACAAAAAAGCAATTAGGGTCATATCTGAAGAACGGGCTGGCCACCTAATAGGACCCCTAGTTTCAATCCACCTATGAGGAAATCTATTGTCTAAATAATTTGTAATAATTGGGACATTATGGAGTAGAGCGTCCTCTTGTTGCCAAATTATTTAATTGCGCTCTAAAATAGGCACGTCTTCTAATAATTCACATAGTGAATTTTGAAGAAAATTTAAATACCGCTGTGAAGTTAATGTACCTTTAAAAACTAAGGTCCAATGAAATGTCCATAAAATACACCGGCCCACACATTTATACCAATTATAGTTTGAAACCCAGTTTCCATTATCCATCGGGGATTGTTTTCAGACCAATAATGTGCATTATGTCTATTGGCTATACCATTATTATGAATTCTACTTTCATCAGTTCAACAGATTTGTGACAAAACTTTAGGATTGTCATGAATTAAAACCCAAAGGGATACAATAAACTTTAACCTTCGTTGGTAATCAGTAGGACGAAGTCCTTGTACTAAGTGGATTTTAAAAGGGTGATTTAATGTTGTCGAAGAATTCGCTAAATGGTACTTCTTGCAATATAAAATTCTCTTGCGATAGTGCGAATGAAAACATAGGGATTTACTACAACATTAGCCTAGACAGATATAATATTTTCCTCATTTCTTGCTGCCTTTTCATGATAGGAATATTTTAAATTTGGAAATGATCCGGTGCGCATTTTTTCCATCCACTATTGAAAATGGCTTACATAAGGGTGTAGGACGATTAGAAAAATGTTCTTAATAAACCATTTCTGCTTAAAGATATTTTATTCTACACCTAGAGTAAAAAGTTGCGGCATTATGCAAGATAAAAGCAAAACTTAATAGCGGAAACTATGGAACTAAATGTATATAACCTATACAAAAAGGCAACAAACCTGAAGAATACCAGATAGAATACCAAACGATGGATATTGCCAATTTAAGAAATGCATGTATTTGACCATTTGATTTTTTTATAGCATTTAAAAATAGTTTGTACCTAAATATTTTATACTGAAGATCAAGTTTAATTATTTTTTCACAGATTTAGAAATACGCTATGCCGGTAGTCATTTTTAACTAGTGTCAATTGTGGAGCGTCATTAGCAACAACTCTTTTATTGTCTAACTTATTTGAATTACTTAAATAAAATACTATTTACTTAAAAATTTGCTAAGGTTTTTAACAAAGGCCTAAGTGAACTAATAAAAAAATTAACAAAAGATATTCTGTGCCTTACGTTGACGTTAATACATGTTTTTTTTATGAAATTGAATGAATTGGAATTTGCTGTTTTAATTTTTAACAAAATAATAATAGTAATACGTATAGAATAACAGATATAGTATAGCAGTTTCACTATGTTTCATTTTGCTGTGTGATTGCAGGTTGTTCTGTAGAATTGTTGTATAATATGTAGTCATATTATGTTGTGTCTGTTGCTTACTGTCAAGCAGCACAATTTGAGTTAAATTATTGATTTTCTAGAACACATGTTTTTATGTTAAGTTGGGTTATGGAATCACGAGTTTTGTTTTTATGACGGGTTTTTGCTTGATCTAAGATTGATGTTGCTTGTTTAGTTAATTAAAATCTCGACAAATTAAGATATCGTTTAATTTTATGTTCAACAATCTTACATGGTGTCAGGTCGGTACGGGTTTATTAATTCCAGCTAGTTTTCGATATAACCGTGAGTTAGCTGGTTAAACTGTGATAGGTAAAGTTTGAAATGGAAGGCTTGTTTAAACTCCCCGAACCCCTAATGTTTGATGGAAAAATTGCTCAGAATTGGGCAAAGTTTTCCCAGAAATTTGATGTATTTCTACAAGTAACAGATTTTGCATCAAAGGGAGAGGAAAAGAAGGTAGCAGTATTTCTAAACCTCATCGGAGATGATGGTTTAGAATTATTTAATAGTTTTACCTGGACAAACGGTGATGAGAAAAAGATTGAGAAAATCTTAGGGAAGTTTGAGGAATACTGTGCCCCAAAGGCAAACATAACATTTGAGCGCCTTAAATTCAATACAATCTGCCAAAAAGAAGGACAATCTTTTGACAATTTCCAAACAGAGTTAAGAAAAGGTGTCAAAACAACAGCTTACAAAGATAAGGATGATATGGTGCGAGATAGAATCGTGGTTGGTATATTGGAGAGAACCGCACAAGAGCGGTTGCTTCGAGAGAGTAAGTTAACACTTGAGAAAGCCATAGAGTTTTGTAGGG
Organism: Anthonomus grandis grandis; assembly: GCF_022605725.1. Classification (NCBI taxonomy): domain Eukaryota; kingdom Metazoa; phylum Arthropoda; class Insecta; order Coleoptera; family Curculionidae; genus Anthonomus; species Anthonomus grandis. Next base: position 10,888,314 of record NC_065556.1, read on the forward strand.
CTGTGGAAGTAAGCAAGGCACAAGCTGAGATGCTGCAACAGGAAGGTGCAGTGCATACTATATCCAGTTCAAAGCCAGCACAGCACCAATATAGCAGCAAGAAGGTTTGCAAATATTGTGGGTATAAGCATAGTAAGTCTGGCAAGTGTCCGGCATATGGAAAAACTTGTGCTAAATGCCAAAGTAGGAATCATTTTGCAGGTATTTGTGCTGCAAAGTCTGAAGCAAGGCCAGAAGTCCTTGATGGAAAGAAGTTCAACACCAAATTTAAGAAGAAACATGTACAAAAAGTAGAGGCGACAAGTTCTGAGAGCAGTGAGGCAAATCAAGATTGTGACTCGAGTGATGAAGAATATTATGTGAATGTGGTTAAGAAAATTGGTGCCATAGGAACCATGTGGATGCAAAAAGTAAGTCTTGGCGACTTAAGAGTGGAGTTTAAACTGGACACCCGAGCCGAAGTGAGTGTTTTGCCTTTAAAGATTGCTAAAAAGTGTTTACTAGTAGATAAAATGAAAAAAACTAGGGTTACTCTTGTTTCATATGGAAATGTCAAATTTCAAAATAAAACCTGTTGATGAAGTCTCTGTAAATAATTGCAGAGTTGGTAAAAATGAAACTCGAGTTTTGTTCATTATAGTTGATACCGATGATCAAGTTCCCTTATTAGGTCTGCAGGCATGTATTGATTTAGATTTAATAAAAAAATTGGCACTGTAAAATCCGACATAGGGTTCAAGTCACTGGATGATGCTGTGAAATTATACCCCGGTGTGTTCAGTGGTCTTGGTAAATTTTCAAGTGAGCACCACATTACATTAAAACCAAATGCGGTTCCTAAAGCTCTTCATGAAAGGCTCAAATTAAAATTGAAAGAGCTTGAAGCCGAGGGTGTTATTAGGCCGGTTGATAAGCCAACTGAATGATTGAATCCACTTGTATTAGTAGAAAAAAAAGGGGATCTAAGGCTATGCTTTGATGCTAATATTTCCTAAATATTTAAATTTTGCCTTACAAAAAGAGCAATTTCTAATTCCAACAGCTGAAGAGATTGCCACAAAATTATGTGATAAATCATTTTTTACGGTACTCGATATGAAAGATGGTTACTTTCAAGTTAAAATTGATGATAAGAGTGCTGACTTGTGCACTTTTGGAACTCCATTTGAACGGTATCAGTTCTGTAGATTACCTTTTGGAATCAATTCAGCCCCAGAAGTTTTTCAAAAGAAAAATTATAAAATATTTGGTGACCTTCCCGATGTTGGATCATATTTTGATGACCTAATAGTCACAGGGTCGACAAAAGCTGAGCATGATAAAAATTTACAAACTGTTCTAGAAAGAGCCCAAAAATACGGAATAAAATTTAATAAGTCAAATGTTCAATTTAGGTCTTCTAGTGTAATATTTTTGGGACAAATTTACTCAAAAGATGGTATTGAGCTAAATCAAAGATATGTTAATGCTATTATTAATCTACCCATTCCAAATAATAAGTCTGATTTACTGAGAATTCTTGGAATGGCAAAATTTTTAGGTTAATTTGTTCCCAATATGTCCAAAGTCACAGCTCCTTTAAGAGACCTTACAAGACAGGATGCTAAATGGAAATGGGAGGATGTACATGACCATGCTCTCACTCAATTAAAACACCATTTAACTTCAGCACCTATTCTTTCATTTTTTAATTCAGACGCACAAACTGAAATTGAAACAGATGCTTCTAAAGATGGCTTGGGGTGTTCTCTCTTACAAAATGGTCATCCAGTAGCATTTGCTTCTCGAAGTTTAAATCACACTGAAAAAAGGTATGCCCAAGAAAGAGATGCTAGCCATAGTTTTTGCCTGTCAAAAATTTTATTTTTTTATTTATGGCTTTAAAACTCCAATAAGAGTCTCAAGGATGCATTCTATCCGCCACCCTTTTCTTGATATATTTCAATGATTTGCTAGGAACCACTGTCAATCCAATTTACGGCTTTGCAGACGATAGCACACTTATTTCCACATTTAAGTCCGCCAAACCAACGACAGCCGCAACTTCTCAGAATCTTAGGCAGCAACAAGTAGCTTCAACCAACAACGATATTAGAGCAATCTTGGAGTGGGGCGGTAACAATCTGGTCAATTTTAACGCTAAAAAAACGCAGGCTGCAGTATTTACGATGAAGACTAACGTTGATGGCCCGGAGCTGGTTATGGCAGGGAAAACATTGCCAATGAAATCATCTTTACATCTTCATGGAGTCGAAGTCACCAACAGTGTGTCCTGGCATGACCACGTTGCCGAGATCGCCAGGGCAGCTTCCAAAAACTCGGAGTGCTTTTCAAAACGAAAAAACTGTATACACCAGAACAGCTGCTGACTCTTTATAAGGCTCAAATACGCCCTTTCCTCGAGTATTGCTTGCATGTCTGGAGCTCTGCACCCAAGCATAGTTTAAACCTGCTAGATTCTATACAGAAGAGAGCTATTCGTCTTATCGACAAACCAGAACTGACAAAGAGTGTGGATAGCCTGGAGCACAGAGAAAGGTGGCTGATCTCTGTTTATTCTACCGTTATTATCACGGTGCTCAATCAAGTGCTCCTCTGAGCTGGCAGGCCTGATTCCACCCAGGGCTGTTCCGGCAAGAAGGACGCGTCTAGCAGTGGCGGCTCATCAACATCGAGTCCACCTGCCTACCCCAAGAACGTCGCTGTATCGGGACTCATTCATCTAGAGAACATCTTCTTTGTGGAACGGGCTTCCACCTCACATATTTTCCGACGCATACAACCTGCAGCAATTCAAGATAAATGCCCACAAATATCTTCGCGCAAGCACCACTCCAAGAGTGACATAGGACTTTCCTCTTGTGCTTGTGTTTACCATAAAAAAAAAGTGACCATAAGCCCTTAGAGGCTAATTTTAAAAAATATTTAAATAAAATTTCACCAAGATTACAAAGAATGCGTCTTATGCTCCTTAATTATAACTTAAGTGTCAATTATAAGCCAGGCAAATACCTTTATATAGCGGACACATTATCTAGAGCCTACCTCCAAGAAGGAGGTCTTAAATCAGACAATGAATTTGAATATGCCATTCAGTTTGTTGAAAAAATGTACCTGTATCTGAGTCCCGTAAAAATTAATTAAAAAACGAAACTAAACTTAAGCTTGTTGTAGATTTTTGCCTTAATGCTTGGCCTGAAAATGCTCGCTTAGTACCTCCAGATATTAAGCAATTTTTTAAAATTAAAAATAATTTGTTTGTGTCTAATGGTATACTCTTTTTTACAAGCAAGATTGTGGTGCCAAGTTTAATGCGTAAGGAAATGCTTGAGCTTTTGCATGAGGGTCATTTTGGGGTCGAAAAAACAAAATCGAGAGCTCGACAAATTTTTTATTGGCACGCCATTAATACAGATATTGAAAATTTTATAAAAAAATGTAAAACCTGTGAAAAATTTGCACTTAAACAACAAAAAGAAAGCCTTATTACTTACCCTGTTCCTGAAAGGCCTTGGGAGAGGTTGGGTTTGGACATATTTACTTATGCGAATGTAAGCTACTTAGTTGTTTATGATGCTTATTCAAATTGGTTAAAAATGCCCATTATTAGAGATAAATTTATTAATTCTATATGGTTAGAGCTTAAAAAGATATTTTGTACACATGGAGTACCAGATAAGCTGTGCTGTGACAATGTGCCTTTTAACAGTTATTCTTTTAAATTATTCACCAAAGAGTGGAATTTTGACATTGTAATTCGCAGTCCAAACTATCCGCGCTCAAATGGACTCGTTGAGAAAGGAGTGGGCATATGTAAGCGTATAATTAAAAAGGCTTCAGATAGCCATCAGTATATTGATGTTGCTTTGTTGCAATATTCCCCTCTGAAAAATCTAGGCTACTCACCATCTAAACTCCTAATGAGTCGAATTTGTAAGACTAAGGTGCCAATTAACTGTCCGCCTAAATGTTGCAGAAAAAATAAGTAGAAAAGAGACATTGTACAAAGAGAATTACAATAAAAATTGTAAGGATCTAAAACCGCTGAAAGACAATACCAATGTTGAAGTATTTAATCATGATCAAATGAAGTGGGAACCAGGAAAAATTTTAAATAACCACCACTATGTGGAAACAAAATTAAAAGAAATAGAGTTGACCTTAAGGAGTCTACATCTAGAAACTTAAATATTCCCACTTTATTTGATGATGAACTTCCTTTAGTTAATGACCCTGATCCCCTTAATGTGTGTAGATCTAATGTAGATTCTGACAATCCGCCCGTGATCAATGACGAGCCAGCTACTACTAGGTCTGGTCGCATTGTCAGAAAACCAACTCGTTTAGACTTATAAGACTTGGTGTAAAGGGGAGATGTATAATATGTAGTCATATTATGTTGTGTGTGTTGCCTACTGTCAAGCAGCACAATTTGAGTTAAATTATGGATTTTCTAGAACACATGTTTTTATGTTAAGTTGGGTTATGGAATCACGAGTTTTGTTTTTATGACGGGTTTTTGCTTAATCTAAGATTGATGTTGCTTGTTTAGTTAATTAAAATCTTGACAAATTAAGATATTGTTTAATTTTATGTTCAACAATCTTACAATTGTAAAGCGCTATTATTTTTTTCTTAACTTATTATGACTGTGTATAGTCCTTTCAAAAGAATCCAAACTTCTAAATGGTTTTATGAAAATAATTCGGCAATATAACTTAGTAACTTGTTTTAAACTATATTTGAAAACATACCAACTCGAATTTTGAGACAACCTTTTATCTTCAAGATTGTCATAAATAATATTTTTTTTATATACATATAACTCAAGTACAAGAACCGTCTATTGAAAGGGTTAGAAGCAAAAACGACAGGAGAAAATGGTTTACCCTAAGACTGGATTTGGAAAATAACATGTGTGTAAATGATTTAAATATTCCAAAACTGAAAAAATATATTCTCACAGACAGAGTGGCGAATAATTGAATTTTGTGAAATCATGATTGAAAAAGCAGATGAAAAAAAATTTTTTAGGAAATATTGTATCATAAATCTCAAAATATTTATATTAAATATTTTGAGATTTCTATTGAGATTTTTTTTTCTGAATATATTACTTGGAAAGCACAATCCTTTCAATTGTTCGATATTAGTCTCGGGAAAATGACTACAGAAGTTTTTAATTCCGTACTCAGTATCCTTAAATATTAAATTTTTGGGCTAGTATTTTGGGCGACCATATTATAGGACCATTTTTTATTGATGGTACTTTAAACGCTCAAAAATACCTTGAGTTGCTAGAAAACCAAGCTCGTCATGTTATTCAAATCCTCTCAGACTTAGACCTGGGATTGGTATATTTTCAACAAGATGGCTGTAAATACTTTTTCTAATCTTGTGGTTACTATTAGTGAAACTGGCGATATTACATGGCCTTCCAAATCTTTTATTTTTAGGATTATCTTAAGAAGACTAATTTAGAAACACTAGGAAGACTCTAGGTCAACAAATTTAGAGAAGTTGCAAGAGAAAACTATTGAATGCTCCAATTCCAACAATCCTATTGTACTTGAAAACAACGACGGTGATTACATACGAGCGGATGAAAGGCATGTGTCTGGGTTCTCATTTTTTGCCTTTAAGTATCTCTCTATACCTAACAATCGATTCTCTAACCTGTATATGTATGCTTTAATATATTTTTTAGTAAATATCTTTAGTCTTTTATCCGTAAGAATATTTATTTTCATTCCTGCTTGAGAATGGAAATGAGACCTATTGCGCTATCTAAAAGCCATGCATAATTAAGATCAAATAAAGTTCCTAGATCTGAAAAAGATCTTGCTTTGAAATATGACTGAAGGTATTTGTAGCCAAAAATTTAAACCACTTAAATAAATATAAATTGAAAAAGAAAATTAACAAAACTAAATTAATACCCGTAGCAAAAATATAGTCTAAAACAACATATCTGACATCGGAAATGCTTTACTCGCAGAGCCGTTCTCCCACATAACGGCTCAGGCAACATACTATTCTAGAACTAGAAAATGTGCGGAATTCAAAAATCTACACTTTTGATGCTTTAGAGTGCGTAATTTTTTATATTTGAACCAGGAAAAAACCAAACTATACTACTTCTTACAAAATTTTAATCCTAAATATAATATCCGAATTTAAAACAGCATATACAGTGCGGCCCAAATTGGGTGTACATGTATGGGTATCTTGGAAACTATAAGAGATCGAAAATTGGTTAAATGGGGAAAGTTGTAGGGCATTTAGTTACCAATTAAGTGCCGCTTTCAGAACGATTTTTGAAAAACGGTTGTATTTTTTTTATTTCAACGTATTTTTAAAATCTGTAAAAACATTATTAGGACAACTTTTTAAGGACAACGCATATCTGAATTCAGTTTTTGTTTTCGACGTTTCGGTTCTGAGTTTTCATTCTCAACTTCTTTTTTTCTTATGGCAGCCATTTTGTTTTTTTGCTAAATTAAAAAGATCTTTTTTGTCCCTTTAAAATGATATATAAAAATATTTTGTTTACGTCAAAAAAATAAAATAGTTTATTTTTCGCTGAGTTGGCCATGGTTTTTATTGGCATTTTGTCGTACACACAATTAATATTACCTTGCCGACTTATACTTTTACGTAATTTCTAAATAAAATAATTAACTACATGTAACAATAATATTAAATGAAACTATTCAAAATGACGGCTATTTTTATTAAAACATTTTTCACATTTCTTTAAAACACTTATAGTTACCTTGCGCAGGGTGTTTTTATTATCATTTAAGACATTTTGAATCCTGTCCTCTAGCGGTTCGAGAGTCGCAGGAGGTTTAAACTCGTAAACTTTATTTGTAACATATCCCCAAAGATAAAAATCCAGGGATGTAATATCTGGAGTCCTAGCCAATTTACAGCACCGCGGTTCGCTAAGTTTAAGATTAGTTAAGTTATTAGTTATTAAGTTAAGATTAGTTCGATAAATTTATTGTTAAGGTGGGTACAGACCGAAATAAAGGTTCGCGAGCTGTTCCAGAGCAGCTCCCGAATTGAACTCGAGCAGCTCGCGAGCGCATCGTCCACACTAAAGATGAGTTCATAGAGTTTCAGTCCTGTGTTCAGTTCGGCCGAGTTCGTTGAGTGTTCGAAGTAATTAAAAAAAAAATTAAATCTAGAATCTCCCTTTTTGTCATTAGAAATTTACATAAATTAAAGAAAAATGTCATCTCTGGAAAGCGATGAAGAAAGTGATCTAATAATTGCTTGTGCAGCCTATTTTTTAGTAAAACAAAGTATTGATTCAAAAAAAAAGAAAATCAAGACCAGACGCTGGTGGCAAAGAAGTTTATTTAAAAATCGCTTAAAATATGGTGGAGTTCCTTTGCTTAGAGATTTACAAATGGAGGACCAAATTTTATTTCGAAATTTTAGCCCTATGTCCGTACCAGATTTTGAAAAACTCTTGGTTCTAGTAGAACCAATGATATCCAAACAAGATACAAATTATCGAAAGTGTATCTCATCCAAATAAAGATTGGCTTTAACTTTACGATTTTTGGCAACAGGAGATTCCTATACAAGTCTCATGTACTTATTAAAAATTTCTAAGCAAAGTATTTCTGCAATTGTACCAGACGTATGTGAAGCTTTAATTGGAGCTCCGAGTAACCTAATAAAGGTAAGCAATTTTATTTAACATTTTTATTTATTTATTTTAAAATACAAAATAATATTATGTACATTAATTTAAGTTCTATAAATTAAAATAATTTTTTGGAATAATGTAATTAGTAATGCTAAAATGTTCTGCATCCTCTTGGGGAGACGACATTGGTGACCGTGATGGGGTAATCTTTTTGTACCATACTTGAACTGCTACTTGCATCATGTAATGATGACCCGAAATGCTGCTGAAAGTGCTGCGAATGGAGAGTGTTAGTTTCCGTATCATAAGTTGTGGAGGGTGAATAGATTGCCGACTGTGGTTGCGAAGCCACACAACTAGCTCTACTAAGGTTTGATACACTTGATGTTGAAGTTTGCGATTGCAAAATGCTAATTTCGGTTTCATAAATTATTTTATTAATATTAAACTCCACATGTGCTCTGGTTAATGGATCAAAGCCTCTAAGCTTCATAGCAATATGATTTGCAAATAAGGAGCAAGCATCAGATGGCACATTCTTCTTTTCATATATAGTTTTGAGCATACCGAAAGCTTCTGCAGCTTGGTTATTATTTTCTTTTATTTTTGTGAGTTTTGACACGTGTTTGTTATTTGTAAATACACTTTTTCTTTTTTCCCTATTTCCTTCGAATTTTCTCTTGCATTTCGTGGTGAGCCATTACATGTAATTCTTTGTCACGTGAACTATTCCCTTCATCGACATCGACGTCATTTGTTTCCGCATTTTTTTCAACATTTTCGACATTGGCAGATGCATCCTGATGAGCCTTCTAAAACAAAATTTATTCTAGAATTTTTTGATTTTAATTTTAACAATGGTTTAAGCAAATAAAACTTATTTGTGTTTTATTTTCAGATTCCGGATTCATCTGAAGAATGACTTGCGGTTGCCGAAGAATATAATAATAGGTGGAACTTTCCACACTGTTTAGGTGCTATCGACGGTAAACATATCACACTCCAAGCGCCATTTAATAGCGGAAGCGAATATTTTAATTATAAGGGGTATTTCAGAATTGTTCTTATGGCAGCAGTTAAGGCACATTACTCATTTTTATTTGCCAATGTAGGATGTCAGAGAAGAATTTCTGATAGAGGGGTTTTTAAAAACACTAATCTGGCTTCAAAGCTACAAAATAAAACCTTATCTCTCCCAGTAGCAACAGCATTATTAGGGCAGGAACAACATACACCTTTCGTTTTACAAGCTGACGATGCATTTCCTCTCCAGGAAAACATAATGAAGCCGTACCCCGGAATGCATTTGAAAGGAAGCCCTCAACGAGCATTTAATTATAGATTATGTAGAGCTCGACGAATAGTTGAAAATTCATTTGGGATAGTATCATCCGTGTTTCGCGTCTTACGTAAGCCACTTTTATTGGAACCGAAAAAGGCTACCACTGTAGTACTTGCATGCCTCTATCTACACAATTTTTTAATTCAAAGCAAACAATCTACAAAGGTGTATGCTTCTGAAGATGCCTTTGATCGTGAAGATTACGAGACGATGGAAATAATTCCTGGCTCGTGGAGAAGAGATCAAGCAGAAATCAACTCCTTTCAAAGCTTTAGAAATAATCCAAGAAAATCTACTGTAAAGTCACGTCAAATTCGACATAACTTCGCAGAATATTTTTCTACGGTTGGCATGGCAAAGTGATTTTGAATGAAAAAAGCTGTATACAGTGTGGATCAGCCAAATGGAATAAATTCGATAACAAATGAATGGGGACGTATTCGAGAGAACGATCGATTTGTATTTTTAATTGCTCATTTTTTGTTGAACGTTTCTTATTATCGAACTTATTTCAGTTTGCTGATTCACACTGTATAAAAATCTACCAATTCTACGTAAAATAAAAAATACTCACCGTTTCGCGTGTTTCATTTGGCATATATCTGTCACTCAAAAAAACCATATGTTTGTATCTAAACCACACTTCTTTATTAATCTCTTCTGTGCCCATTTTTGATTTTTTCATTTTTTCGACCTTCTGACGAGCTCTTCGGTATTGTGCTAAAATAACACTAATTTTCCTTTCTACTTCATGTTTTGATTTTGAGAAAATTACGCCTATATCTTCGTATGCGTCTTTCTTTAAATTTCTTTTTTCATATTCTTTGTGCCTGGGATTCCACAAATTCTCATGTCGGCGATATTCTTCTCTCAACCACACAATTTCATTCTCTGAACAGTCCATTTTTATTAAAAAAACTACTATAATATTATGATATGAAACTGATGTATAAAAACGGAGCGTACTTCTTTAAAACTAAATAATATACTTAAATGACGAACAGTAAACGTCCATACACATACTGAGCTCGCCACCTGTTCGCAAACAAACTTTAAATGCTTGCGTTAATAACTTTTGAACGTCCCGAGTATTATATGCAAAACACCCCAGCCTGTTGAAACCACACATCACACCGTATTTGTTCTTCAGTTATTATAGCTCTCACGGTAGGTAATATCTGCTCTTCTAAAAGATTTAAATATTTTTGACTTGTCAGTGTTTGGTTATAAATAAAGGGCCCAATAAGGTGATAATCTAAAAACAATTATAGCATTTTACTTGAAAATAATTTTGTGGAGTGGGTAATTACACTTAACTTATAACACACCATACATTAAATCCAAATCTTACTTATAGCCTATGTTCAGCCACTTCATGAGGATTCTCAGTGGCCAAAAATTATGATTATGTTTGTTGAATACTCCGCATTTGCTAAAAAACGTCTCGTCGGTCCATATAATTTTCCTGCTGAAATTAGGTATTTCTTGAAATTAGGTATTTATTGCCTTATAAACCAGTTTAAAAATTCTAATCGTCTTGGTTAGTCTGTATCATTGAACAAAAATAGGCTTTTATGGCGATATTTTTTTAAAGAACTCTTTGAATGGTAGTCCTTGGTATATTCATATCAGTTGCAGCTTTTCGGGTCGATATTTTCGGGTTCGCATTAAAATGGTCCAAAATGTTTTTATCACGAGTTTCATTGTGCCCTTGATAATTTTCTGGCGTTGGTATTTCAAAACTTCCATGAGTTATAAGGTTTATGACAAGCCTAGCAAATAGTCTTGGACCTGGCAGTTGTCTCTCAGTTCCAAATATCTGGCGATTGCAAGATTTCTAGGCCCATTACATGTAATATAAAATTCCAATATGTCAAATTTTTCTTTACTGGTATATCGTATGATCATTTTTGGAAATTACAATTTTAAACAAAACTCACTAAATACAAACGAAAACAACTAGACACGAAAAAATTATTTAACACTAACAAGAACAAGAAAAGAATAAGATAAGAACTGCTAAACAAGATAAAAAGTTAAATCAAATAAATAATATTTTGCAAAATTGTCAGTAAATAAATGACCCTAAATCATTTAACAATAATAATTGTTTATACGACAAATTGCCTCCGTAGTAATGGCCTCCGCATTCATGGCCAACTCCGCGAAAAATGAACTTTGTAACTTTTTGACATAAGAATGAAATATTTTCATAAAGTGTTATACATTATTTTAAAGGAACAAAAAAGACCTTTTTTCTAAAAAACAAAATGTCCGCCATAAGAAAAAAAGGAGTTGAGGATGGAATCTCAGAACCGAAACGTCGAAAACAAAAACTGAATTCAGGTATGCGTTGTCCTTAAAACGTTTTTGTGAATAATGTTTTTACAGATTTTAAAAATACGTTGAAATAAAAAAATACAGCTCTTTTTCAAAAATGCAACTTTTTGATTTTTTCCAAATATTTCAAAATTGGAAAAAGATAAAATTTTTCTAAAAGCCGCACTTAATTGGTGTAAACTAATCAAAATCTAAACGCCCTACAACTTCTCCCATTTAATTATTTTTGTATCTCGTTTAGTTTCCAGGATACCCATACATGTACATCCAATTTGGGCCACACTGTATATATATACATAAATATATATATTATGAATTAATTATTTACATATTTTCTAAATGGAATCTAAAAGTATGTTTTGCTGTGGAGTATAATTTTATTCGATCATTTACTCAGTATCGATTCCGTTCCCGGAAACCACGTAACTAAAATTCTAAAGTATTTAATATTCATAATTTACTTTCAAGTCGCCATCATATACATCAAAATAACTTCTTATTTCCATACTTCCAAGTATCAAAAACAGGCAGTAGGTCCCTCACCTACACCCCCTCACCTTGATAAACATGAAAGGCGATGTTAAAAAGTAGGGTTCGCTCTTTCCTTTTAAAGCATGTTCGTCACTTCTTTCACGTTATTTGCACCCCTAACCGTAATAGCTCTATATTATGTTGCGCTATATTCGTTATTCCGTCATAATGTAATACAGCACGAGCCCAAAATGATCGATAAAACTTAGGTGTGCGTTTTAATATCCAACGTATAATATAAAATTATCTAATTAGGAAAATAACAGGCAATGTAAATTGAGAATATATTTAAAATATTTTACATTTAAACACTTTACTGAGAATAGAAAATGGTTATTGCCGAAATAAGGGTTTTATTTAAATGAAAGGCTTATTAGTTTCCAATACCTTATACAAATACTTTTTATTGAAAAACAAATGTTATGAGAAAATACACAGCGTGTCCCAGAGCTAAGTAACAGCTTAATGTCTCTATACAGGGTGGCTAATAATTTAAGTGAAAAAAACTACAAACCATATCCAAAACAAATACAAATCCTCTTAGTCCCGTAAAGCCAAACTGAGTAAATACCCAATGAAAATATAGTATCTGCATATTTATAGAGATTTTATTTTTGTTAATTGTTACCTGCTTTTTATTAGCGTAAGTGGCGAAAATATATGTTATTTACGATTTGCACGTATTTCTAGGGAAATTAACTGAGATTTTCATTTACTGAGAGCTAAATTATTTAAAAAGATATACAGAGCTAAGCAGTGTCTAATCGAAGCTAACCCAAATAAAAAATAATAATAAGAAAGCGCTACATCACAGGATTTAATGACCATCGAAACCGTGATTTTTATATACATAGAGAAATATAAGAGACTTCGTTTTTCTAACATAGAAATGCTATATGTAAAGGGTGTTTTTTTAGAGGCGGAGAACTTTAAATTAAAATTAAACACAAAATATTTTATTGATATAAACGAATTTGCTTTTATATTTAAGAATTTTTTTGTCAGTATTATTTAAAAATGATTTCGGGCATGTGACCCCCACGGCTGGCGCATACGTGACGTAATCTAGAGGTCCAATTTTCACACACTCTTTCCAGTACTGCAGGCTGTATTTCGGCAATCACGCGTCGTATGTTGGCTTCCAAGTTCTCAAGTGTTTCGGGTTTATCAGCGTAAACATGCGACTTAACATAGCCCCAAAGAAAATAATCTAATGGCGTCAAGTCGCACGAACGAGCTGGCCAGTTTACAGATCCATTCCTTGAAATTATTTGTTGCTCGAATGTCTCTTGCAGTAAATTAATTGTTTGGCGCGCTATATGGCACGTGGCACCGTCCTGCTGAAACCACATTTCTGCAACGCCTGCAACGGCTTCCAATTGAGGCACAAAAAAGTTGGTTATCATGTTTCTGTATCGCTCACCGTTTACTGTAATGTTCTGACCATCATCATTTCTGAAGACATCAAGACCAAACCGGCCCATAAAGCGCACCAAACGGTTAGCTTTTCTGGATGTAACGGTTTTTCGCCAATAGCTCGTGGATTCTCATCCCCCCAAATTCGGTAATTCTGCTTGTTTACATAGTCATTTAACCAAAAGTGTGCTTCATTACTGAACAAAATTTTAATATGAAATCGTGGATCAACAGCAATCTTTCCTTCCGCCCATTCAGCTAATTGACGGCGCAAAAGATGATCCTGGGGTTTCAAGTCCTGGACAAGTTGAATTTTATATCCTCGCAATCCGAGATCTTTGCGCAAAATTTTCCATAAAGTGGATGGACATAAGTTCACTTATTGAGAACAACGACGAATTGACACATTTGGATCATTATCAACACTATGCTGCACAGCAGCTATCGCTTGTTGCGTGCGCACTGTACGGCGTCTTACGGGATGCGTATTGTCGACTAGAGTAAAAGTATTGCGAAAACGATCAACAGTTTATCTCGAATTAATCTCTCTAAAGGACAATAAAACCATAAAACTTACGTAATGCCCGATGTGTTTCTCGAATAGAACCATGTCTTTCAAAATAAATTTGAACAATTTGGAAACGTTGCTCCGGCGTGAGTCTGTTCATGATGAATTGCCAAACCAAACTAATCTAAAAATAACCCAGAACTTTCAGGTTTCAGGTCGGCTGTCATAAAAAACAGTATTGCCAATTGAAAGTTCTCCGCCTCTAAAAAAACACCCTATATATATCATGTATAAGGGCATGATAAATGTATATATCCAAGAAAATTTTAACGCACGACAAGGGCGCCGGAGGTATGTGGATATGTTTTCTAATAGGAGGCATCTTAATTTCAATACTTTCAATGTAAATCAATCAACTTAAATTAATCTTAATTTTTCGAATATTTCATAAAGAAAACCGCATCCTTACCATTTTCCTCCTGCTTAAGATTTTCTACTCCCCGACCTAAAGAAGAGACTTGAATTTGCTAGTTTCTGCCACAACCAGCAAACTGCTGACCTATTTTTCTAAAATAAGATTTTGTTCAGTAATAAAGCGACTTTTAGAAATAAACATGCGTGGGATAATGAAAACCCTCATTTGGAAACGGAACACTAGCGTAAATTCAAGATAAATGTTTTTTTTGCTCTTATTCGTAGTTACTTTCTGACACCAACAAAGTTACCACCAAATTTAAACGGCGAATTCTATTCAGATTTTTACAAAATAAACTGATCAAAACCTTGAAACATCTTCTATTGCAATTACGGAGATGCATTATTGATGGTGCATATGCTCCATATCTGTCGGAAATATTTCGATCAAGAATATTTTAATCGATGGATTGGTCATGGGGATCAAATGCCTTGGCTGCCTCAAAGCGCTAATTTTAACCCATCTTTTTAACATCTTTACCATATGGGGATATATGAAATAAGTTGTTTATTAAGATATAATCAATACTCGGGAACAGCTATGGAAAAAAATCCAGAATGTAGCAGAATTTATTCGAGACAACAACATATACTTAATATAAAAGGTATACCTTTCTTAAGTAATATTGACGAAAATTTTAAGATTTCTATAAAAAAATATATACACGAAGGCACAAGAAAGTTGTGTGAGTTTTTGTTATATTTAATGATTTAAAAAGTAATTATTATTAACTTTGACATCCTTTATCTCAGTTATTATTAATTTTCGAAATAGGCAAGTTTGATGAAATCGTAATATTTTCAACCAAAGAATATGCTGTTATTCTATGTCCACTAAGTTAAAAAAACATTCTATATATGGCATTGAGAACAGTTGATTACTTTGAGTTTTTTTTAAATCTTATTTAGCAAATAGGCGACAGATTGTAAAACTACATATCCGCAGAAGGACTAATAGATATAGGTGAGCCTCAAGGGTTGATACTGGGATTATTGATATTTCTAATAAATATAAATTACTTACCTGCAAACAACAACAAGGCAGTTTTAGGATCTAGTGATGTATGGGTGAACGCTAAACTTTTATTCTGTATAAATAGATTTCTATTAAATAAAAATAAGAAAGGCAGAGATTCTTGGGATAACTTTGCAAAGTAAAATGCAATAGGGACCTCATACAACAAAAGATGCCTATTTTATTCTCGTTTAGTTACACTGTTTCGATGAGATCTTGGCACGAGGTCTTTCGTCCAGGGCTCATGGATGGTTGGCTTTGTAGGAAATTGCTGGCTGGTCTCAGTAATCGGGATGATTATAGGGATGCTTATGTACATTGTCAACTTGTAACACTACCATGTCTATAATATATTATTGAAAACTTATTATATATAAAGAAAAGTAACATTTATTTAACGTATGACGATATGCATGAATATGATACTAGAAACAAAATAAACTTTATTTAGGATTACAAAGGTGGTAGGATGAACCCTGGGTGATCATACTCTTGCATGTGCGACCATCAAAAATTAAGCAATTAGCTGTAAATACATTTTATTCAAACATAGAGCCTATATTAAGGAGTAATTGTTTTTATTTATTGGACGAGTTTATTGAATTTAGATTCTAATATGTGTCAAAAAAATGTATTTTGTATTATTATTTTATAAATCTAGCTTGTAAAACTAAGTTTTTCCAGATGTATATTTACATAATTATCTAAACAATTTTGATATTTTATATGAAGAAATAGATATGAAGAAGTGTGCTTATCAATAGTACGGGGAGAATCCGTTCTTTTCAGCACAGATTTCCGGAAGCCAAAAGCAAAAAATTAAAATTTGACGGATATATCTTCTTAAAAAAGAGATCTCTGTTCATACCTGTATCGGGGTCGAGAAGGATTCAAATGCCTAAGAAGGATTGAGCTGAACTATAAGATGTCCCTATTTTAACAGATAGCATGAAATTCCTACATACACAGGTGTGAGACAGGGCCAAAACATCAAGATAGAAAAACTTATTGGCATTTTAACAATTATTAAGGAGATTTCGCACAGCGATATTTATATATACGAATGTATATTCATACATTACACCCTTACCCTTAATTCTACAAATTAATTAATTAAAGCACCATTCTATCAGGTGGTTGTAACTGCGACGCCTTAACACCCTGTTATTATCTATTTTATTTTCTACATTTTCAACTGTATTTCCATTACTCACACTAGGTACTACTTTACTATCATTGTTTACATAACTATTTTCTAAATTTAATCAGAGCGTGGAATAATTGAAATTTCATTTTGATTTTTATTTATTGAGAAATTAGTTTTAAGTTGATCGGTATGACGTTTCCATGTCATTCTACAATCTGTTTTTACTATGTAGGTTCTTCTACCAAGCACTTAAAAAATATTTCCTGGGCACCATGCAAATTTGCCTCTGCGAAAATCTTTTATCCATACTTTATCCACTTTCCCAAACAACGTATCTCTTCTTGAGTTATTATAATATTCCGTTTGTTTACTTTGTTTTCCTTTAACTACATTTGATAGCGAGGGTAAAAGCAAATCAAATTTAGTTCTAAGAGAACGACAAATTTTAGCTGGTGTTTCTCCTGTCGTACAATGTGGTGTGTTACGGTAATAAAATAAAAAACGATTAATAATTAAATTAATATCCATTGTTGGATTCTCAAAGCGAGCCTTTAATATTGCGTTTTTCCATTACACCGACTGCATTTTCTGCTATGCCATTTGTAGATGGATGGTATGGACCTCTCGTTACATGTCTTATGTCGCTTTCCTTTAAAAACAAATTGCATCTCATCGCATGTAAAAGTTTTTGCATTATCAGTAAAAAAATTCACGGGAAGTCCGAATCGTGCAAAAAGATCGCGTACAAGTTTAATTGTTGTTGTAGCCATCGAATTCGGTACCTCGAAACATTCAACCCACTTTGATGAAAAAAATTCCTATTTGAAAATGGACCAAAAAAATCCGCATGTAAGCATGTCCAAGGATTACGTGGCCATTCCCAAACTTGCAAAGGAACTTTTTGCTGGGATTTGGAAAATACATTACAAGCCTGACACTTTTTTACTGTTAACTCAATTTGAGAATCTATTTGAGGCCACCAAACATAGGATCGAGCAAACGCTTTCATTTTAACCATTCCCATGTGAGTGGAATGTAATTCTTCTAAAATATTTTTTTGAAATTTTAATGGAATAATTAATCTAAATCCCCATAACAAACATCCTTGTTCGATACTAAGTTCTCCTTTTAAAAAAAGGTAAAAAATCATTATCAGGGCAGCTCTTTAGCCATCCATTTAAAAAAAAAATATACCTTAGCCAAAATTCTGTCCTTAACAATTTAATTCTTAATTTGTACAAAATGCAAAGGAATTTTTTGATTTTGTAAAAAGTTTAAATTTGAAACTTCAGCACTTATATTAAAAGATAAAAGTTTATCTTCATCTGGCCCTTTTTGATTTTCTAAAGGAACTCTAGAAAAAAACTCCGCTGTATTTTTTTCTGAACAAACATACTGAATTTCAAAATTGAAAGCTGATAGGACATGAGCCCACCGTTGTAACCTATTAGCTGCAAAAACCGGAATGCCCTTTTTTTCGCCAAAAATGGTTAATAACGGCTTATGATCTGTAACTAATGTAAACCTTTGATTATATAAATACTGAAAAAATTTTTTTACGCCAAAAATAATTGCAGCCGCTTCTTTTTCAATTTGAGAATAAGAAATTTCTGCTTTATTTAGTAGTCGCGAAGCAAATGCTATTGGTTTTTCGACATTTTCATCAAAAATATGGCTTAATGTAGCGTCTAAAGCAAATTGAGTTTATTGAATTTAATTTTTCTCGATGGATCAAAATGAACTAGTACCCTAGATGAAATCAATATTTTTTTTGCTTCTTGAAAACTTTTTTTACAGGCGACCATCCAATGCCATTTTGTATCCTTCTTTAGAAGATTATACAAAGGTTTCATAATGCCCGATGCATTTTTTAAAAACTTGCAATAAAAATTTATCATACCCAAAAAGGATTTTAATTCAGTTACATTTTTAGGTGTTCGACATTCTGTTATTGCCGTTACTCTTTCTTTAGATGTATGCAAACCTATTTTATCTATAGTATGACCCAAGTAATGAACTGAACTCTGAAATAAGGAACATTTTTCGTTTCTGACTTTTAACCCACATTCTTGGAGACGGCGAAAAACTTATTTCAGGCGCTCCAAATGTTCTACATCATCCTTTCCCGTAAACAGAATATCATTAATAAAACACGCAACTCTCGGTATTGAAAAAATGTGTTCCATGATTTTTTGAAAAATTTCGGGGGCGGTTTTTACGCCATATGGTAATCTGGTATAAGAGAATAAACCTTTATGTGTCGAAATCGTTACAAGTTTTCTAGATGGTTGAGAAAGTTTTATTTGTTGATAAGCTTCAGATAAATCTATCTTTGAAAACTTTTGACCACCCTGTAACTGTGTATACAAATACTCAATACGAGGTAATTGAACAGTTGTAAGATGAGGGTTTAAAGTAATTTTAAAATTACCGCAAATGCGTATATTTCCATTAGGTTTTAAGACAGGCACAATAGGAGTGGTCCAGTCTGAAAATTAAGTTTTTTCCAAAACTCCAATTTGAACAAGTCGTTCAAGTTCATTTTCAATTTTTGGTTTTAATGCAAAAGGTACTGGTATAGCTTTACAAAATTTTGGTGTAACTGCTTCCTTAAGTTGTAAATTTACTTCAAATTTATTAAATGTGCCCAATTTTAAGTCAAATATATCTTTATATTTTTCTATTAAATTTGAAAGCTGGGTAGAAAAACCTATACCCCCTAATTTCATTGCATATACTATTATTTTCTATATTATTTACAGAATAATTAATTTGATTATTTTGTTTACAAAATCCTAAATTTAACATAGATAAAGCATTTCTGCCAATTAGTGGAGGTCCTCCATTTTTAATTACATAATTTTTTATTTTCATAAATAATATTTAAAAGCAAAAAACACCCAGAGGTTTAAATGTTATACCTACATAATCTGTAAAATACAAATCATTCTTTTATAATTTACAATGTTTAAAATGTTTTAAATATATTTTTTCTGAAATTGCAGAATGCGCAAAACCTGAATCAATTTCAAAATTACCTAAGTGGAATTTTTTCAGCATTGGAGTTTAATATAAAATAGTTTAATGTTACCTGAATCCTGAATATTATTTACATCCAATTGCCTAATATTAAATATAGACTCCTCGTTGTCGGAGTTTTCCGACCGCTCACTATTTTCCTGCATAAAATGATTGTGGTTTCGTTTACACTGGGGCGCTAAATGTCCCTTTACATCACAATTATGGCACTTACAATTGTTATACATGCACTGATTGGTCTTATGGTTTATACGGCCACACACCGAATACTTTTCCTTTTTTTCAGTAATTTTATGTCCACTTGGATCTGTATGGTTTCCTTGAATTTTGAAATTTCCTCTTATTTACTTTTTGAAAATAAACAGGTTCCTGTTTCACCTTTCCACTAAATTTCCCCTCATGCCGTGCTCTAGGATTGCTGATTCCTTAGTTAATGCAAGTTTAACTACACTATCAAACGTCAACCTGGAAACACTTTCTTCGAAGAGCCGATCCATGATTTTATCATCATTCATTCCAACAATAAATATGTGTCTCATAACTACCTGCAGCTCAGTTGAAAAATTAGAGTTTAAAGCCAAACTTTTTACCTTGGCTTGCCAATCTTTGACAGTTTCATTTGTTTGTCTTTTGGCGTTGTAAAATTTCAATCTTTCAGCAAAATGAGATTTTACTGGAGAAAAATGATTGATAAGAATTTTTAACTAAATTTAATCCATTGTTTTATCTTCAGGCAAATTTGGAACACACAAGTTCCGCACTAAAATATAGCACTCCTCCGATAACGTATTTAGTAAAATTGCTTTTTCCTGTCTTGGTCAGTAATATTATTAGCGACGAAAAATTGCTTCAAGCGTTCCGAAAAAACTGAGAAACTGGATACTTTTGGGTCAAAAATAGTAAATGACCCCAGTAGTCCCACTACTTCGATTGCCATTTTTATTACTGTAACAGTAACTTACTGGTCACTCCTTTATTTTGCTTCTTAATAAAAACTTGTTTATTAATACAAAACCGGTACAGCAGCCAAATGCACGCAGATTCTTAAACCATCGTCGCCATTGTAATATCTTGAGATATTCTACAAATTAATATGAATTTGGGAATAATTTAAATAAAATGACTACTGATCTGAGTAAGTTCATTTAATAATAATTGGTCAAAATTCCTACATACACAGCTTTGAGAAAAGGCCAAAGCATTAAGAATTTATAGAAAAACCTATTGGCATTTTAACAATTATTAAGGAGATTTCGCACAGCGATATTTATACATATGATTGTATATTCATACATTACAATTGAAGGGGTTAGAATCATAAGGGTCTAAGTGCGTCTGCCACAAAAAAATCTAAAGTTCACTGGTTTTATGTCACTTGGATCTTTATGGTTCTGAGCACTTTGGAAAATTTTAGTCAGGAAAAAAGGCTACAATTCTATTTTTATAAAAACTTACACGTTATTATACAACAAATTATCGAAATTTACAGCAAAAACTAACTAAAATATGTCTAACCATCGTAATCTGACACGATACTGTCGTTGTCTTCATCCAGTTCTGTATTTTCTTCATCGTTAACCAGAACCGTCTTCTGACTTTTTTTCTTAGAGCTTTTCTTTCCTTTGACCTCATGTGGCATATTTAAATAAAAATCATGATAAATGGGTGGAATAAAAGGTAGAAGTTGTTTTAAATTTTCCCATTTTAGGTACGGAATCTTCAATGGAGTGGGATATAGGCTCTTAAATACTGTGTCATTTAGCGACCAAGATGGTCTTCCGGTTTTAAGCATTGAGCAGTTCTCGCTTTGATTAATAGGAATGTAAGAAGTTCTTAAATTACTTTACAAAAAACAAAAAAAGTTTTCTTTTTTGAATTGTAACCACACTATCTCACTCCACTTTATCGGTTTTTTTTCAGTGTCTTTTTTTGGGGCAATCATTAGACTATTAAAATATTCAAATGAAACAAAATCAGTTTCTTGTATTTCGTACACAGTGAATTTTTTTGATGTTTTTTTTTTATAATTTTGGTCCAGTCTTGTGGACCAAAAACGGGTACAAAAGTTCTTTTAACTTTCTCAATACGGCCAAATAAGCGATCGCAATCCATGTATGAATGCTCAATTTCAAAAAACCTGTGATCAGTTTTTTCTAGGCAGGTAGATTGCACCAGATACATAAACAATTTTGCAATATTTTTGTTTTTGTTCTGGTCCCCACATTGATCACTATAGCAGATTAAATGGGTGACAGTACTAGAAAGACTTTTAACATACTAAAAAAACAGGATAATAGCCAATGACCTACTTTTATAATATTATTTTGCAAAACTCACCTTAAGTAAGCAGGAACCTATCTCATGTGAACTTCTCTGAGCTATTGTTTCATTCCAAATAAACATCTGTGATATTTCACTAACCATATCATGGATTCAAAAATTGTACGTCCACAACTGTCGTAAATAGTACACCTTGCTCGTGGTAACTACTGGCGTGGGTAAGGTTTTTTGCAAATCAAAGCAAATCACTCGAGTGTTTCCTAAACTTTGCATCCTATACTCAATATCAAGTTTTTTTTGAGTTTTAACACATTCAACTTTTCCAAGATGTAAGTCGTATTCTATTTTATATTGTTTCTGGGACTCCGTCCCGTTTTTTATTAAATTGGTTAAACGGTCACATGTATGGCATGTATCCAAATGGGGTTTGTGAAACTTCAAGTTAAATTCAGTACAAAATATGTGCCTATAATAGGACTGCTTTACAGGCTCTTTATCTAATTGAGCACACCACTCGGTATATAGGGTGTACATTTTGGAAACTTTCAAGCCTTCAGGCAAGTAACATGTATTAGCATTTTGGGATCTGGAATAATGACTTTTGTAACGCGGAAAGGTTTGTATGTGTTTTAATACATTTTTACGTTGAATTTCATCAATTTTTGTCGCTGGCGCGTGACGACCTCGCTTATCAACTTCTATAAAACCGTGGCTATCCTTCTTTAAGCAGACAGTTCGGTACCTCTTGTTTGAGATGTCAAACGTTTTTAAAAAAAACTCCTTGCAAACCCGAAAGCCTAACAGTTTAACGACGACAGAAAAATTTTTGTTAAGAAGTAGCTCCTCTATTTTTTCTTTTTGTTTCATTTTTATTAATACATGATGCTAAATACTGTGTTTGTGCATTATAGCTCGGCATGTCATAGAATTTAGTGAATAGAGTTAGTCTTTGTTCATCTGAAATTTTATTACAGTCATATCTGCAACTATGGTCATATGGTTTAAATTTTTTTTCGCCATTTTTTTGCATCTTACTGTCTCATATTCTTTTCCCTGCTTTCTTATAACGTTTTATTATATTTCTCTTCCATTCATCAACATTTCTTGCTCTTTTTTTAGCTCGTTTTGGAGTAACTGCAAGTAAAAGACATTTTTGTAAAACTTTTTGACACTAGTTTCATATAATTCACTATTAAAATCTCTATAATTGTAGCAATCCCCACCATAAATCTAGATAAGAAAGTTACATATTGAAAGAACCCTCTTGAGTGAACTTTAATAGTGAATAGTTATTAAACCAAATAATATGGTTTATTATAGAAAAAAAAAATAAAAGAAGGATGCATGTATACCAATATTGTTGTTGTAGACAGTGTATTATGTACTTACCATGAATTCTTGTTACATCACCACTTGTGCTTGGATTATTATCAAATAATTCTGGTTCTATAAGTTGTTCTTCATCAGTTGAGGAGCTACTGCTACTAGGGTAATAATCACTATTTTTATCCGTTGCATAAGGATCTGATTCATCTAATTCCATATCGTTTAAATTTGAACTTAAGCGGCTTTTGCTATTACAAGAAAAATTTTATTATAGGTTAGAAACCAAAAAAGAAAAAAATAAATGTTCTTTAAACGAAAAACCGTTATTTTTTTAAATTTAGAATGATTTATAAAATACAATCACTTACCGGAAATATTTATGTTCCGTTTACTCATATTAAAATGCACAAAATATTTAAAAAAAAAACACAATGAATTGAATCTATGTTACAAAACTTTATAATAAAATTTAGCGGCAAACAGATCCAAGTGCGCTTAGATCCTTTTGACTCTAAGAATTATAAGAATTAACATAATAAAATTTAGTACATTTTTTGGTCGGATAATAGATGGCGCCAAATGTTTGAGACTCACTTGGATCTCTTTGCCACCAAATAAACACTACATTTAACTATGCAAACATGGGTCTAACTAATATTTTTTTAAACTGTCACTTAGACCCTTATGATTCTAACCCCTTCAATTATTGTTAATATATTTTTTAAATTATGATATCTACAAATATTTTTTTAAGGTCTTATTAGAAGCATTTGAACTATGTTAATACTTAATTTAATGTTTCAGGTTCGATATAAAAAACATACTATTGTCACAAACTACAAAATGCATTAAAAAATTGATAAGATGTTCTGCTTGAATAAATGTTGAATATTATTTTAATAAGCACAATATGTAATAGCTTTAGACTAAAGGAGTACATTTTTTGATTATTTTTTTAAGATAATTTGTTAAATTTTTTATTAATGTTAAAAGAATAGAGTTAAAAAAAGATTTTTGCGTTTTTTCGATAGATTGGGCAGCTTCTATTGGCTTTGTCAGTCTAGATAATTAATAACCATACACCATTTATATGTTCCAACAAAAAAGTTGAGGTATAAAGTATTAATTTCAAAATTTTTAACGTTATTATTGTTATAACTTTGTGTATTATACAGTATAATAACTACTTTTGATTACACTTTTTAATTTAAACTTTTTCACCCTAAATATTGTCTAAGCATGTAAATGCTTTACGGCTTAACTGTTCCGAATGAAAACCAATGCAATATTGTAGTTTACTCAATAGTATTGCAGCTTTAGTATTAATTGCAGCTTAAGTAGATTCAAGCGAGAGTTATAACTGTGTATTGTAAGCATGTGATATAATACAATGATTTTTAGTAATCAAAGCCCAAAAAAAAATAACTTTAATACGATCTATGTTAAACACATCATTAATTACTTTGGCAAGAGCTATAAATATACTTAGCCCAACCTTAAATTTTACCTACTATACTAATACTACCAGCGGTAGATAAAACTAGCTATAAAACGCATACCAAAAAAACTAATTCCAATAATACTAAAATATGCTAAAGGTGCGAGGACAATTTCAAATATAATCAACTTGAATTTATTTTAGTAGTATTTGCTTTATTTTTGACTTTTTAGATAAAATTTACATTTTTCATGATTGGTACATAGGAAGCAGTAAATTAACTCCAATTCACTTCTTTATATAAAGTTACCGGAGATTGAAAGAAATAGATGACACTAACAATTTCCAAAAGGTGAAATAAATAAAGGAAATGTGAATGATGCGTCTAGAATAGGTCATACTGTCAGCAATACACATTTTATTATTTAAGCTTATTTTATTTTAAACCGCATAAAAAAATAAATCTATTATTATGACGCACTGTATATTAATAGGAATATTGAACTAAAACATGTATTATTTTTGCCCTTTCCTATGGGTCTTAATTATGAGTATTACATTGAAAACAAAAATAAGGAGGTTGCTCTTGCATAAATTAGTTCGCGCTTTAATTTTAAGGCACGTGTGCTTAGAGGGGTAGAAGCGAGTTTGCGCAAACTAAAAACCGGGTTAAGAAACCCTCTATTAAACTTAATGCTATTTTTGCGATATATAAATGACATGATCAATAAGGAAATTTGCAGATAATCGCTAATGTTTATAGGCGGTACGATAGTTACCTACGATGAAAGCCGCGACATATAAATAAAATAGTTTACTATTAAACATTTCAAAGCCAAATGTGATGAACACTCGATTACTACTGGGACATTTAATTATCTGAGGATCTGAGAAGTTGTCAGGTTGAATGATCTCTATTTAAAATGTAAGGCACATGTATTTAATCTCTCAAAAAGGCTGGCCTTTGCTCTTTCTGCTTTGCTCTACGGTTTGTAACCAATATTTACTATATGAATCTGCAAGGGTAGCTTATTTTATTTTAATAAATGTCCGACCGCATTATGATTCTGTTTTTTAAGGCTTTTCCTCTCAATATTTTATTTTCCATTTGGCCCAGTTTGGCCACAAAGAGCACTGTAACCCTCCTCATTTCGTATGCAAATTTAAACGTCCCTTTTATTATAATTTTGCAACCTAAATATTTGTGTTGTAAATCCAAACTTTGTAGTGGTTATAAAATAACTTTTGCTCTGCTAGAGTCTCATATCGTACGTCTTGGTTTTTATTAAATCGTCTTTACTATATTAAGCACCACTTAGTATTATATAAATGGTCAGAGAAAACAGATGGTCAGAAAATCTACTTAAACTGAAAAATACTAGGTTAGATGGTATTCTTGAACTAAAATAATAAAAGTTTAAAACTTTTATGCGCTTATTTTGATTTTAAGGGAAAAGATACAAAATTGATTAATTGAAATAAAAATGATAAATCCCAAGCAATTTCCAAATTATCCAATCTTAACTCAAACTAAAATTATATAGATATGTTAAGATTACGGAGTGCTTTTACTTTCTTCAAATTTTCATTTTTATCAAAAAAAATTGGTCTAGTAGAAAAATCACGATATATTGAACATTCAAAAATAATATTTTTTTTGAATAAATCATATTCAATCATAAAAACGTTATACAAAATATTAATATGCAAAAACTCTCGAACGTGTCCATTTTCAACGAGGATATTTAGCAGTATTGCCATACTTGACAAACTTCCATAAGGTTTACGTAAAATTTGGCAGTTATTAACAAAAGCTAGTAAAAAATTTTGGGTTTTTTTGTAAGGTAAATAAATAAATAAATAAAAACGACTTTTATAAACCTTTATAAGTTTCAAAAAAATACGATACTTAAGTACAATGCTCTATCCTTATGAATTAAATTATATCCTGGAATATTAAGTATAGAGAGTTGACTTGAATTTTAATTTCAAAGAAGTAAATTTCTTATGTATAATGTTTGTATTACTAATAAAAAAATATTAAAATATTTGCTTTATTACACGAACTTTATTTTTATCTTTAATAAAGAGGGTAACGATCTTCCATTTTTTTGTATACGGATAAAATGCTCTTACGTAGAATTGCCATGTTTGATGGAATTATTTGTAAGACCCAATAAGACTTATACCCACTATAATCGCAAGACTCTTTGTTAGAATTTTCTGGAACTATCCTATTTTGGATTTTACATCATAAAAACTCTAAGCTATATTCAATAGCATAATTTTTCCGAGAAACGCGTCTACTGCTATGAAATTTACTTTTAATTGTACCATTTTTGCCACCATTAACAAATATTTGTCCAATGTGCTGTGTCTCGCAAATATAATAAATGATATTTTAATAATTTAATTCTATGTATGTTCTTTGTATATAAAGCTTAAAGTTCTTTATGAGTCTATTAGCCCTTTAAGCTGGTATCCTATTCTTTCTGCCACTTCTGAATCGTATTTTCAGTTATTACTTTTATTTCTTATTTATTTAGGTTGACACCTTTAAATAAGTTCTAAGGAGTTTAAAGAAGCTCTAACTTTTGTAATTAGGTGCAGTCGAGTTAAGGACGATCATTGCATCAAAAAAACCATTATTACTTTAGTTGACGTGGAATATGCTCAAAATATCCGAGGAGCCATTAGTTTTTGAGCATGCTTCTTGATGTTTGTTAAATCTTAATATCGATCTAGTGTCATTCCTGGGTTTTTTTGTATTGTACTTTGTTTGTACTTGGTTTTTACACTTTGTTTGTTGGTATTATTTTCAATTCCATCCAAGTTTAATTCGACTTCTTTTCATGATCTGAATCGTAGCAGAGTGAAAATGTAAGATGCAACCTGCTTTTTCCAGCCACATCCATATTTCATCTAGTACTTCATCGTGTTTACGAGTTATCTCTCTATCGTCCTTGGCTGAAACCAGCACAGCATTTGATAAGATGGTGATTTAATGGCTCGATCAATAATAAATAAAGCATTCTATGGTCCCACGTTCTGCATTGAAGCCTGATGTATGTATCTAATACCTTCCTTTTCGTAATTTTTTTAAATCAAATGACTCAATCCAACCCCATTGGTAAGACATGGTGACACAACTTATAAAATACTATATAAAGTACTTACATACAAAAAATCAACAGTCAAGTAAAACAAAATAGACCATTTGCTCTAAAATATTAATGTACTAAAATAATATCTATAGAATGACACCAAAAAAAAAAGACTTACAATCTGCTAACGCCGCTGTTATGAGTTTTTAAGTAGAGTAGATTATGTTATTAAATTGACAAAACGGACGGTGTTTTACTGTAGCTAGGGTAGAATATTTTATATAATTTTTATTAGATTAATATTATAATTTTATTCCTGATGATGCTCTAGCCAACGAAACACTTAGAGGCATGTATTATAAGTTATACCGTAACCGTGTTTTTTTCTATCAAGTGTGCATCTCGGTGTCTTTTTAGTAGTAGTAGTAGTGAGGGTGGGGGAGCTAGAGCTCGGCAAGTAGGCCTGAACAGTCCCTTTTCGCCAACCCCAGAATTTCCCACCCCTACGCCTCCACTCCCAATACGCGGTCACTGAGTCGACCCGTTCTTTTAATAAAGGCCTGTACGTTATTCAGTCCAGATCCTTAAGATCTTCCTATTGGAGTGTCGTTGCTTCGAAAATTTTCCTTCGCAGGCGACTCCACCTATCATAGATACCTAATATGTGATATGAAGTTTCTCCCCTGTACCCCAATTTGGACAGAGTGGGCTTTCTGTTATATCAAGAAGGTGTAGATGCCTGTTTAGACTGTTGTGTCCGGTCAGGATTCCCACCAAGTCTTTGATACTTTGTCGGGTCTTTGTTAGCAGTCGCCTTGCTTTAGACCCGTCAGGGTCATTTCCTTGGCCTTTCTACATCCTTCTGTCCTTTTCCAATTTTTCGTTGTTTTTTCCCAGGCCAAATTATTAAGTGCCTAGGAGATTTATTTCTTGCTAAGACCAAGACAATGTTCGGGGCCTACGAAGGAGTTAATGGAACATTGTCTTGCCAGTTGGTCGGCCCGCTCATTGCCCTCGACACCTTGGTGTTCTGGGACCCACCTTAGTCTCACTTTCTTGTGTGCTGCAAGCCATCCCAATGCGTCTCTGCATTCCTGGACTAGCACTGAGCTGGCTCTCGGTTTCTGAATTGCCTTGAGGGCAGCTTGACTATCGGATTAGATGCAATTGGAGTAGATTGCGACTTAAAACCCCTTATTTAACCTTAGATTGCCACTTTCTGTAGTGCATCTGGATGTCAGAATTGGTATGTTCTTACACATACTGAGAGCAATCGTCATATGGCCTTGTCCTAAGTGAACATTGCGCCACCCTCCGCTATCCCTTATCCTCTTATATGTCGCAATGGCTTCCGTCTTAATCCAGACTGGGAGGTCCGGTAGCCCAAGAAGAATATTGCCCAAAGGTGTGGCGAAAGGCAACTGCCATGCGGGCAGCCGCCTTTCACCGTGGCCTCGACACGACAGTCTTCCCGTGTAGCAGTGATCTTCTGGTCTTCCAGCGCTGTTTTGACCCACTTCACAAAGTGACCCGGAGTGCCCCTGGTTAGGAGGGCTTGGCAGATAGTATCTGTTTTTGCCTGATTAAATGCTCCTTCCACGTCAAAGAAAAGAGCAAGTACTATATCCTTGTTCTCTATGGCTTTTTCAGCTTTGCTCACTACAGAGTGAAGTGCCGTTTTCGTCGACTTTCCTTCTATGTAGGCATGCTAATTTCTATGTAGTGGCGATTCTATTAGAATCTCCTCTGTTATATACCTGTCTATAAGCCTTTCTACAGTCTTTAGTAGAACTGAAGTCAGGCTTATTGCCCTAAAGGATTTTGGTTGACGGCACTCTTTCTTGTCTGGTTTTGGGATGAAGACCACATTTGCCACCCTTCATGTTAGAGTAACGCAGTGAGGTTTCGAGGCCTACCTGCAACATCATGGGTGCATCAGGTCCCGCAGCCTTATATGGACTAAACTCACCCACTGCCCAAGCTATGGCTTCGTTTATTACTATGTTTTTGGCGAGGTTATAGTCCGTCTCCAGATCTGGTTCCTCGCCCCAAGGTGCAGCGTTTCCTTTTCCAGGAAAGTGAGTTTTAAGGAGAAACTCAATGATCTCTTCTTTGTTTGAGGTCCATAGTTCACCTTTCTTCAGGCATCCTATCTCGGTTTTCCTATCAGAGCCCAGTAGCTTCAGAAGACGGGCTGTGTCTGAGAGAGATTCCATCTCTCCACAGAACTTGCGTCAGCAGTCTCTTTTGCATTGTCGGACTTTTTTGAATTTCCTTCTAGCTGTTAAGTATAAATCTCAGTTCTCTTCAGTTTCCCCCTTGAGAGCGCGGTTCTTCGAGTGCGAACTTCTTTTGTCTTTTTTGAGACAATCCAAAATGTCATTCCACCAGGGCAATCTCTTGTTGCCAACTCTCCTGGGAGAACATGTGGCCTCGTAAGAACTGATGAGTATACTGTTTAGCCTCCTGAACAAGACCCTCTTTAAATTTGGCCCAGTCGGTAGCACTCGGGTTTGACAGCAAATTGGATAATTTGACAGCTATGTGACAACGTTCATTCATTAAAAATTTCATCAAATCAAATTAAATTAATAATTTTGTAAAAAAATTAAAAAAAGTGATATTTTTTATCGGAATATTTTATATATTTAATGTAGGAACAAATAAATATATTTTAGATCAATACAAAAGTGATTAGTTCGTAACAATACCATATATTCAGTATATTCTTAATATTTGTATTCTTAAGCAAATAGAAACATAGGAAAATAGTCGTTTATATACAACATAAATTTGAGCTTTTTTTATTAAAAAGTATTCATTCAAGGATTTTTTTTTAATTTACCATGATATATTTTAGGTAGCTTGCAAAATATTCAAAAAAAAATTAAAAGTCGTCAGTCGTCAATTGCTTAATTATTCTGTTAAAGCTTTACGATTCCACTACAACTTCCTGTAAAAGATTTGGAATATTTTCGAAACGAAATATGAATAGTAAATAAAATTACTATTTACCTAGCGATTAGTTTCTCATAACCAGAGCTGTCAATATACAGTCTTAGTCCAAGATCATAGTTGTGTATCTAATGTCACTTCATATAATCAATTCATGAAATACTATCCGACAATTGAGTTCAACAGGATTAAGGCTAATTCAAATTATTACGTATCATATATGAGATTACAAAATTGGAAGCGAAAAACCGCTTAACTTGGGACGATAAACTAACTTAAAATAATCGCAAAACTCATTTTTAAATCTACAAAAATTAGTTTAGTATGTAAAGGGAAAGTAAACCTACATAACATAATAACTCCTATTCTATAAGTATTAAAGGTTTATAAATTTTTTGGTTTTTTCAAAATGTATGTGTAGCATTAAAAGCTGCACTGAATTAAAAAAAAATCTATTTCTTAAATAACTGTTGTTATATTATTTGATGATATTCTTCGGGGCTTAAACCATCTCAGCCTTTATTTTTTGTTGATATTGTTTTATAAGCATCCTACCTTTATTAGAACTTATCAGTTTTAGGTATTCTTGATTGTTAAAGGCTAGACATAGGTGTAAATTTAAATAGGTGAGTAATCTATCTTAAGTTTTTAATTATTTTACTATAAATATTTAGGTCGTATATTTTTATGAATATATTTTTAGTCGATTTATTCTTAAAATACTAAAGCTTTTATTAATTAAATAATATAATTTAAATTTTCACCCATTTATAAACAAGTAATTTAATCAGAGCTAGGAGATAATATGTAGCGTTATTTGCATAGATAATTAGGGATTTATTTTAAATATAAATGAATGCAATTACCGCACGTTGAATATACTTCAAATGAGAGTTTACACATATTTCCACATAGGTAGTCCATATCCTCCGCATATAGGACATTTTAAGTAATTTATCATTAATGGCAAATAAAATTTCGAATAAATTATGATTAACTTTTATTTAAAAATTACCTTAAATCTTTTTAAGTAGTTAACTATGACTTTAATTTTAAAAAATCCATCATGCTGCCTTTTTGTTTGCAATTTTTTAGAGAGATCGACTTTTATTTTTTGTTCAAAAATAAAAAAAAACCTTAACTACTTAAATTCTCTAGAATGTCTTCTGATTCAAATCTATATAACCATCCGAGACAAAGTTAGAGAGAGACAAGAGAATATCTTAGTAACATTGCTTTTATTAAGTAAAAATTATAATACGGGCCATAAACAATATTGTAGTTCACGACAATACAACTTAGGCACTTAACAGTTACTCGTTACAAGTACGTTTTAATTTTGACTTGACTGAAAACACTCGTCTTTACGACTTTACGTCTTTTAGATATACAACACGGCTATTTTTTCATCTCTTAACAGTGATAGATTCGTCTTATACACACCTTTTATTCGTTTTGTCTTATTGTTAGCAGAACGTCTTACTCAACTCAACCAAAGTCAACTCAACATTATACGTCGTTCGTCGTTTATGATTAAAAACCCCCCGATGACGTCAAGCCTTCCAATGACCAGGGGCCGTACTTTTGAAACCATTCGAATTTAATTCGCATACGAAATTAGAGAATTATGCACGAAAAATCGATATTCGTATGTTCGACCGCATCGTATGCGAACTTTTTTGCATGCGGTGTCTCGAATGGGTATATACGTAGCCGATCGATAGTTCTAGCCTGGACACTTATCCCCGCTTCCATCGATACCTCACAACAGAAGCCGAAATCATGCGAGGCGACGACCGCATCGCGATGGCAAAAATTCCGCACTGGGGTACATATTTTGCGTTGACTCGAAATAATATTTGACTGCAGTTATTATTGTAGTTTATAGTAAGATTACGCATTTAAAATTTTAAACTACCAAACTATTTTGATACTCGCTTTGAGTTTTAAAAAGAATAAAAATTCGGTATTTAAATTAGGTGGGTAAATTAAGAATTTTATTTTTAACTTACATTTTACAATCTTAATTTTATTTAGAATAATGCCTACCTCTTGCTGCACTCCTGTTTAAGCTCAGAAAAAATTAAAATGGATTTAAAATTTTTTTTTTTTGTTTTTTTTTGATTATCTTCGGAATCATTCAAATTTTCGATTTTTTAAATAAGCAACAAAAATTTGGCGTAGGTAGCTACCTAATTTTGTTTTCGGCATTAACATTTTTACGAAAAAGTAATACAGCAATGCAAAAACTTTCCCATAGCAAACAAGATAACCCGCAAAAGTGTCAAGAATAAGTTTTTGAATTTTTTTTTTCAATAATCTTTAAAACCACATAAAATATAATATATAAATATATTTTAATATGGCATATTCTTTTACAAGTAAATAATGTACAACTTTGGGGTAAATTATCCATTTTCGTATTTTGAGGGTAGACGAATTTGAAACAACGTTAACGTATATTTTTCCAATAAAATAAATAATAAAAAATATTTAAAACATTTATCATATGCCTAAAAATATGTAATAATAAAAAACATATATTATCTTGTAAAATGTAAAATATTAGGTCCCGCGGTATCTCCACTTAGTCGTTCCACTGTACGGCGTGCGCCACCAAATCTAGGCTTCAATTTTGACGCCACGAAACCGTGTCACGGCTAGAACTCTCGATCGGCTACGGTATATACCATTTGAATTTTAAGGTTCGTGTGCGATTTTCAATTTGATTCTGCCACTTGTGTTGTTTTGATTTTAAACTAGCTTTGTTTTTTTTTCTAATTTGTGAAAGTTCGTTAAGTATTTTCGTAGTGTTTTTTTGGTTGTTTATTGAAAAAAAACAACTATAATCAAATTGTAAGATTAAACAATCTTGTGCAAAGAAACGTCGTCGATGCACAATAGACTGAAACTCAGATAGAAGGAATATGATGTACTCTTTATTTCTTGACCCATTTGAAATGTATTTAGATGCTCAATTTAATAAATTATATAGATTAAGCAAGCCTAGTACGATGGAATTGATGTGATCTTTATGTGCTTCAGGGAGATTGTGTAATCTGTCCGCTACTTTTATCCAGCAGGCTTGTGCAGTTTTAGCTGAAAAATCGTGTGTGAATTGCCCAACTTTAATTCCGGGTGCTGTGCCATAAATGAAATTAGTTCTTTCTTTTACTGGCTCGACACAAAATCGCAATATTTTTAATTTTTTGAATCCAACTTAAAAAAGTCAATTTGAAAAACCCAAGAAACGCCATGAAAAAAAACCTTAAAATTCCCTGATGTTTTTAAACTTATATTTTAGGTTAGGTTAAAAAAATCTTTATCGTCTTCATCCCATTTGACATGGCCTCCAATAGCACTCGATTTTGCTACGTTGCCACTACATTTTATGTTCGTATGCAAATGAAATTTCGAATGCTGTTTAAAAATGCACTTTTTAATTTTTGTGCGATTTTGTTGCTCAACTTTGTTTGCATTCGAATTCGATTCACTGTAATTTGGTTTCAAATATTCTACACAAGTGGAGGTATTCAAATTCCTTCATGTAATCCAACTCTTATATATCAATTAAAAGTTGTGAGCGTCAGTTAAATAATTTTATAATTTTTAATACGCCAAATAAATTCAAAATAGTCCAAAATAATCAAAATAAAGCATAAAGATAGAATAAACACTTTGTAAAACAACTGGGCGCTTGGGCGACTCCAAAGTAGAGATGGTGACGTGTAGACCTAAAATAATAAAAGTAACCTGAGCACACTTATTCCCGTAAAATTAATTAATAAAATAAAAATTAAGCATGAAAAATATGAATAAATAGGTTTCAAACTTGCTCAGTGATTTTACCTTTACGAAAACCATTTAATTCATGTTCACCAACATTTAACCACTTTACTTAAATATCCCAAAATTCATTATTCACCAATTTATTACTTATTGTTAAATACCGATTGTTAAATGTCCCAGTAACAACAACGTACTGATATTGAATGATATACAATCGTTCAATTTACCAAAACGTGAGCAATACATTACTCACAAACCGAAGGCAAAATGCTACCAAAAACATTATCATAAAACATGAGATTGAGACAGCAATCTCCGATCTAGACCACTTGACGATAACACACTTTGTACTGAGGGGTGCAATGGACACCAAAACGCGAGGGTCCTCTCCAGATACAAAGCCTTGTTAAATACAATGAGCTGTGCAATGGTCCCAGACCAGCTCAATATCTTAACAAGAAACATTAAACAATCGTCACAACACAAGCAGGACAAGCAACAACCGGTCATTAAAATATTTCATTGATCACATTTTTAATTAAAAAAGCAAAATATCGGTGTAGTCAATAAGGTAGAAATAAGCATATCTATAATTGCGATGAAACGGGGATTACTGTGGTTCAACACAAACATACAAAAGTTGTTGGGTTGAGGGGTAAAAAGCAAATAAGTGCTTTGCAAGCTGCCGAACGAGGTTCACTTATCACTATAGTTACATGCATGAACCCCGCGGGTCACTTCATTCCTCCACTAGTGATATTTCCGCGTAAAAATATGAAGCAAGAACTTATGGACGGAACACCCCTAGGATCCATTTATGCCTGTCACCCTTCAGGATGGATCCAGTCGGAATTATTTACCGATTAGTTTAAACATTTTTTTAAAACATGTAGAGCCCACAGCAGATAATTCAGGTGTCCTGGTATTTGATGGTCATTTTACACATACCAGAAATATTGAGGTGATTAACCTAGCTCGCAGCAAACACGTCACATAGTGTGCCTCCCTCCCCACAGTTCGCACAAGATGCAGCCGTTAGATCTTTCTTTTTTGTCACCATTTAAAACTTACTATGCACGAGAAATCGAAATGTGGCTTCAACTGGATCATGCTGATAGGGGAGTAGTAACAGTTTACCAGATTGGGCAGCTTTTGGAAATGCTTACCGAAAAGCGGCAACTGCTGAAATCGCTGCAAAAGGTTTTGAAAAGGCGGGCTTGTTTCCCTGTAATCGCCATAAGTTTGGATCACAAGAGTTTCTTAACAAAATTGTTGATCAAACAGTTCCAAATCGACATATGGAAGCTCTACAAAATGATCCCATTCCTGATGAGAATTTAGGAAATCATCCAATAGTGTCAACCAGTTCTACAGAGGACATATCTAAACCTGATCTATCCAGCCTACAATGTCAGAAGTCTTGTTCTGGTCAAAATCAGTTAGACAGTCCCGCAATACCGGCAACTCCCCCCAAACAACAGAAGTTTGTTATTCCTAGCGAAATAAGCCCTGTGCCAGTCTTGAATCCAGGCAAACAAAGTGCCCGTTCCGGATCAGCAGAACATATTACGGGGACGCCATATAAAACGTATTTGAAAGAGTCACAAAACAAGAAAAAAAAAACAAAACCCAAAGCTCAAAAAAAAGAAAGCTGTAGCTCCTGTAAAACCAAGTAAGCCCAACACGGGGAAAAAAGTTGACTCTTCAAGAGAATCATCTGATAAAGAAGGCGAAGCCCAATATATGGATGACTCTGCAGACGACCCAATGTCTGATGAAGATGAAGATGCGGAGTGCATTTACTGCAGTGGTCTTTATTCAGGTGTCCACCAGGTGAAGACTGGGTTCGCTGCACTGTGTGTTACAAGTGGGCCCACACACTATGCGCGGATCTTGATCCGTAGTGGTGTTTAAATGCCCTACTTGCAGCAGCAAAAAAAGAAAAATGATATTTGAGGACTTAACGATTAACGCGTGTCTTTTGAATTTATTTT
Source organism: Anthonomus grandis grandis (assembly GCF_022605725.1). Lineage (NCBI taxonomy): Eukaryota > Metazoa > Arthropoda > Insecta > Coleoptera > Curculionidae > Anthonomus > Anthonomus grandis. The sequence goes on from NC_065556.1 coordinate 10,924,675, forward strand.
TTTTTATAAAAAAGTTGTTTTTTAATAAATATATCTTAGTAGATGTTAAAGGTATTTTCTTAAAAACAACATCCATATTTTTTTAAATACACTTTGCAACCCATTGAATCAATCACTAGATTCTGCAAAGGTGTGTGTATATGAAAATTCGACCTCCCAATTTAGGTGCCCACAGGTTCGTAATTTGAGGAGATGCATTTTTTTACATAATAGGATCACTACCCCAATTTAATTAAATTTGAGTGTTTTTGTACATATATCATCTGTCCTGGCGGAAAATAATATCACTACGAGATTTTTCCAATTTTGAACATATTATGCAATTTTTTTACTATTTTTAAAAAAAGCTCCCCATATTAGGCGACTTTACTCTGTGAGAACACTGACCCTTTCTTGTAGTAACACACCAAACCAATATAGCTTATTTCACGTCACAACACCCTTTATTGTTTTTATTAAATAACTTCACTCTTAAGTGACCAAAACTCAAATGAATTTTATAAACCAAATATTTATCTCAGACTCTTTTATCGAAACCCATAAAAATAATTCCGGAGGGGAAGCGCTAAGTGTAAACCGTATTTGGTTACTTACGGTACCGCTGAGCTAGCTTTAGTTTTGTAAATATCCTGACCCTCTTTTCGGCCAGATCAATAAATTTTATCTTAATTACCAGAAAAATATTTAAACTTTTTAGAAAATAAACAGGGTCTTACACTTTGAAAATCATATCTTTAATGTCGTTTTACTTTGGTAATCTCATAAGGACCTAAGAATTTAATTTTTAACTTCAATCCTGAACCAAACTGAGTCCTTTTTATAGTTACCAAATCCCATTCTTTGCACTGTCTTGGTTTCTTCCTCTTCAGATTAAGGGTCTTTTTATTTTCCTCTTGTATTTTTAAAATCTGCCTCCTACTTTTTTCTCGTAGATCTTGTCTTTTTTTTTTAAATGCTCAATACACTATTTTTCTAAAATTTCTTTTACTCTTAGATCTTCTTTGTTTCTCATTTTGACTCCTAATAAAACTTCAAATGGACAAGAGTT